>NW_027222039.1:0-63545 GCF_041296265.1 Equus caballus
CGGGGATACCGGTGACGTCGGGAGGCACCAACGGGTGTTCCGACGTGCGTTTCCCTCCCCGTAATCACACCGTGGCGCTCATCCGTCCATCCTCGGCGTGCTAGCCATCTTGGTAAAACTAAGGAGACTTAACGGGTGAGCTAACCTGTGGGAGACCCTGGGTAATGTCCCTACCTGCGCTCGAGCAGACTGTGGACGCTGTGGTCGTCGGGGAGGGGGTTCTGTACGTCTGGTAGATTGCGTTGGTTTCTCGGGCGAAGTTCTCCGTGTCCTGACTTTTCTGGCTGCTCGTTCTGTCAACTCAGGAAGTCCGGGGGCGCCCCGCAGAAAGAGGAAAAGAGCCAGAACGAAGAGGCGAAGAGAGAAGGAAAGAAACACACAAACACGCACGCGCACACAAAAACGCGCACACACAGAGCGAGAGCGAGAGCGAGAGCGAGAGCGAGAGCGAGCCCGAGCCCGGCTGCCTGTCCGTGGCTCCTGGGCGTCCGGGTCGCGGGACAGGGATCCCAGGAGCGCTGCACTCCTGAGACCCTGTCTGCACGTCCCAGGGCCCCAGGGGTGATCGCCAGCCCCAGGGCCCCCGCCTCCTTGCCCGGGCCCAGCTCAAGCACCACCGCCCTCCTGTGGGGAAGCTGCCTCTTGGGCAGGGCCTCTCTGTGTCAGCGTGAGCGTCTGTGTGTCTGTCCCGGGGGGTGTCTGTCTGGGTCCGTGTCTCGGATCCTCTCAATCTCTCTGTCTCTGCCTCTGTCTCTGTCTCTGTCTCTGTGTCTCTCAGGTCGGTCAGTCAGGAGCTGTCCAGGGTGGCCGCGGGGCCTGGGGTTGAGGGCGCGGTCCGGGTCCCGTGGGCGGGGGCGCGGGGCGGGGGGGGGAGGGGTGGCCCGCCCTGGTCTCCCCGCGCCCCGCCGCCCGCCCCGGAGGGGTTTCCGGTGATGCCCTCTGGTCGCGCCGGTGGCTCCAGCTGGATTTGGGCAAGTTGGGGCCGGGCCGGAGCGGCGGCCGCCGGGGGTTGTTGGGCCCGGGTTCGTTGGGAGGCGCCTCGGGCCGGAGGGGCCTCGCCGGCCCGGGGCCCCGACGCGCTGACGCGCCGACGCGCCGACGCGCCCGACGCCCCGGGCCACCTGTCCCCGAGCAGAGCAGCCGGATGTCCTGCGACCCGTCGCCGGGATGCGGGCGGACAGGAGGCCTGGAGCGTCCGGGGCCGGCTTGGGAGAGCGCCTAGACTTGCGCCCCGCCCGCCCACAGTCCCCGGGGTGCCCGAGGCCTCCCGCGCCCTGGGCGGGCGGCAGGGCAGGGCAGGGCAGGGCAGGGCAGGGCAGGGCAGGGTTTGGCTGGCCGCGCGCGGCGGCGGCGGCGGCGGCGGCGGCGGCGGGAGGCAGTGGCAGGCAGGCGGCAGGCGGCGGAGCGCGGGGCGCAGGGGACGCGGGCGGCCGGTGCGCGTCACAGGGGCTCGGGCGCGCGCGTCACAGACGCCAGGCGACGGCGCGTCACAGGGGCCAGGCGACAGCGCGCGCGCGCGCGAGGCTTCTTAGGGGCGCCGGCGGCAGCCGCCAGCGTCTACGGCCATACCACCCTGAACGCGCCCGATCTCGTCTGATCTCGGAAGCTAAGCAGGGTCGGGCCTGGTTAGTACTTGGATGGGAGACCGCCTGGGAATACCGGGTGCTGTAGGCTTTTGCCTCCCGCCGCCTCCCTCTCCTTTTGCGCCCCCCCCCCCCCGCCCCCCGGCCCTAGAGCCGCTCCCTCCACGCTCCTCCCGCCCCTCCCCCTCCTCACCGGTCGCCCCATCGCCCCGCCACGCCCCCACCGCTGTCCAGCCGCGCGAGTGCCCCGCGGCCGCGGCCACCGCCGCCGCCGCCGCCGCCGCCGCCCAGCCCTTCCACCTCGCGGCCCCACGGGAACCCAGGGCCAACCGGGGCCGGCCCCGCGTGGCCGTGCCCCCGACGCCGCCCTCGTCCGGCGGGCTCCCTCTGTCCTCGGCGGCCTCTTCCCACCCGCCAGGCTCCTGAGAGACCCTAGCGGTCCACTCGGCCGGCGCGGCACCCAAGCAGTTGGTCGAGTCGTGGTGTGCGATGGAACGGATCCCGCTCCGGGCTGCGGAGGCCCGGACAGCTTCAGCAAGCTGCCAGCAGCCCCTCCGTCTTCCAGAGCCCATCTAGGAAAGACCCCGGGTCAGGCCTCTCCAAACAGCACCTACAGAAGGACGGGGCCCACTGGGCTCGAGAGGAGCCTTCCGGGCCTGGCCATCCATCCCAAGCGGGACGGCTTCTGGATTTTCTGATGCCTGCGCCGTGTGTCAGCTTCTCCAAGTCGGTACCTGGCTGTCCTTGATACCGTCGTTCGCGAGAAACCCTCGTTTCCGCACCGGAGTTGGTACGGGTCCTTTTGTGTTGTCTTTCCTTAAAGACGTCCCCTTCCCCAAGTGTCTAAGTTTCAAGCGCCTCCCCCCGCTCCCCGGCTGGGATGCAACTCCGTCTCCGTCTTCGCTTTTGTCTTTTGGGGGGGGGGGGTCCTGCCTTCGTTTGAAAGGTCGGTGTCTGGCTCCTCGTGGATCCCTTGCATCCGTTTTGATTCTGAACAGACTGGATGGAAGGATTAGGAATCTTGCTGCGCTGGCCCAGGGTTTTGGTGTCCCCTCACTCAGGTGCCTCACTCTGTCCTGCCCCCCTCCTGGCCTCTGTCTGCCAGAGGGAGTGGACGAGTCCCCCGAGAGGACATTTCCGTCCTCAGCGGCCAGCCCTTCCTGGCTCCTTGGCTTGAGCTTTCATATCGTGCGGCTCGGGCAGCTTTGAAAGTCTGCTCTTCCCCTGCCTGTGTCCGCGCAGACTATCGCGGAAAGGGGATCCGGGAAAGCGGGAGGGGAGTTTGCTCCAGGGGAGGAGAGCGGGGATGACAGGGAGGAGGAGAGGGGAGACTTGCCTCAGATCGCACGGACTTTTACATTTTCAAGGGGGGAATTCATCAAGGTAAGCCGTCTCTTCCCCACCGCAGACAGAAAGCAATAGTTGCTCGCTGTGGAGAAGCTGGGACATGCGGGCAGAGCAGGAAGAGAGGACCTCAACCTCCATCCTCTCACCGTTCAGCAATCATCCTGGGAGCGAATATCCTCGTGTTTCCCTTTTCCCGTGGGCCCCACTTTCCCTGCCAGAGCAGACCCAGGGCACCTGTGGCCTGCTTCCTGCTTGCCCGGGATGGCGGGGTGGCGGGGCGGGGCGGGCCGCGCGTCGCTCCCTGCAGGGTAGCGCCCTGGGTGGTTCTGGTTCCGACGGCTCCCCCAATCTGACCTCCGATGAGCGTGTTCTGCTGGGAGAACTGGGGCTGTGTCTCCGTAAGTTTCCCGGAGTGCGGCCCCGGAGGCTTGGTCTCAAACGAAGGCTCGGCAGCAAGGGCCGCCGTTCCTGCGAGGGACTCGCCCTCCCTGAGCGGCAGTTGCCTCATCTGGTTGGAAAGGGGGTCCTGTTAGTGCCTCGTCGGTGGCGTTGTTGCGAGCGCGGAAGCGGGAGCACGGAGCACACCGCTCAGCACGGAGCGCGGCACTGGTTGGTGCGCGCTCATCGTCTGCCGTCCTTCCCTGTGAGCATAGTGCTTTCCGCCGACATTCGCCCGGCACCTGCGGGCCGCGTGCCTGCTTGGGGCCGGACCCAGCAGCCGAGGACGCAGGTGCCAAAATCTCTGCCTTTGGGGGAGTTCGCCGCCTCGTGCCTGGGACGGGAGGACCGACGGCAGACCAACACGTCCCGACGAGAGGCGGCGTCCCCGACGACGGGACGCGGTGCCGTGGGAAATGGAGAGCCTGGCACAGCCGAGGTCCTGGTCAGACATGCGTTGATGGCGTCGCTCTCTTTCCCCCAGCCCGCCCCCCGCCCCCCACCCCGGCCCCCCGGCCCTTTCCTCTCCCTCGCGTCCCGAGGTCCCCTTTCCAACGGGATCCAAGAACGCCCACAGGGCCCAAACTCTTGAGATGGGCAGTGCAGACATCGTGCACTGGATCCCGGGTGGACGACGGGAGAGGGCTGCGGCCCAGAACCCTGAAGCCCAGAGGTCTCGGGACGGGGATACCGGTGACGTCGGGAGGCACCAACGGGTGTTCCGACGTGCGTTTCCCTCCCCGTAATCACACCGTGGCGCTCATCCGTCCATCCTCGGCGTGCTAGCCATCTTGGTAAAACTAAGGAGACTTAACGGGTGAGCTAACCTGTGGGAGACCCTGGGTAATGTCCCTACCTGCGCTCGAGCAGACTGTGGACGCTGTGGTCGTCGGGGAGGGGGTTCTGTACGTCTGGTAGATTGCGTTGGTTTCTCGGGCGAAGTTCTCCGTGTCCTGACTTTTCTGGCTGCTCGTTCTGTCAACTCAGGAAGTCCGGGGGCGCCCCGCAGAAAGAGGAAAAGAGCCAGAACGAAGAGGCGAAGAGAGAAGGAAAGAAACACACAAACACGCACGCGCACACAAAAACGCGCACACACAGAGCGAGAGCGAGAGCGAGAGCGAGAGCGAGAGCGAGCCCGAGCCCGGCTGCCTGTCCGTGGCTCCTGGGCGTCCGGGTCGCGGGACAGGGATCCCAGGAGCGCTGCACTCCTGAGACCCTGTCTGCACGTCCCAGGGCCCCAGGGGTGATCGCCAGCCCCAGGGCCCCCGCCTCCTTGCCCGGGCCCAGCTCAAGCACCACCGCCCTCCTGTGGGGAAGCTGCCTCTTGGGCAGGGCCTCTCTGTGTCAGCGTGAGCGTCTGTGTGTCTGTCCCGGGGGGTGTCTGTCTGGGTCCGTGTCTCGGATCCTCTCAATCTCTCTGTCTCTGCCTCTGTCTCTGTCTCTGTCTCTGTGTCTCTCAGGTCGGTCAGTCAGGAGCTGTCCAGGGTGGCCGCGGGGCCTGGGGTTGAGGGCGCGGTCCGGGTCCCGTGGGCGGGGCGCGGGGCGGGGCGGGGAAGGGTGGCCCGCCCTGGTCTCCCCGCGCCCCGCCGCCCGCCCCGGAGGGGTTTCCGGTGATGCCCTCTGGTCGCGCCGGTGGCTCCAGCTGGATTTGGGCAAGTTGGGGCCGGGCCGGAGCGGCGGCCGCCGGGGGTTGTTGGGCCCGGGTTCGTTGGGAGGCGCCTCGGGCCGGAGGGGCCTCGCCGGCCCGGGGCCCCGACGCGCTGACGCGCCGACGCGCCGACGCGCCCGACGCCCCGGGCCACCTGTCCCCGAGCAGAGCAGCCGGATGTCCTGCGACCCGTCGCCGGGATGCGGGCGGACAGGAGGCCTGGAGCGTCCGGGGCCGGCTTGGGAGAGCGCCTAGACTTGCGCCCCGCCCGCCCACAGTCCCCGGGGTGCCCGAGGCCTCCCGCGCCCTGGGCGGGCGGCAGGGCAGGGCAGGGCAGGGCAGGGCAGGGCAGGGCAGGGTTTGGCTGGCCGCGGCGGCGGCGGCGGCGGCGGCGGCGGCGGCGGCGGGAGGCAGTGGCAGGCAGGCGGCAGGCGGCGGAGCGCGGGGCGCAGGGGACGCGGGCGGCCGGTGCGCGTCACAGGGGCTCGGGCGCGCGCGTCACAGACGCCAGGCGACGGCGCGTCACAGGGGCCAGGCGACAGCGCGCGCGCGCGCGAGGCTTCTTAGGGGCGCCGGCGGCAGCCGCCAGCGTCTACGGCCATACCACCCTGAACGCGCCCGATCTCGTCTGATCTCGGAAGCTAAGCAGGGTCGGGCCTGGTTAGTACTTGGATGGGAGACCGCCTGGGAATACCGGGTGCTGTAGGCTTTTGCCTCCCGCCGCCTCCCTCTCCTTTTGCGCCCCCCCCAACGGCCCCAGCGCCGCTCCCTCCACGCTCCTCCCGCCCCTCCTCCCTCCTCACCGGTCGCCCCATCGCCCCGCCACGCCCCCACCGCTGTCCAGCCGCGCGAGTGCCCCGCGGCCGCGGCCACCGCCGCCGCCGCCGCCGCCGCCGCCGCCCAGCCCTTCCACCTCGCGGCCCCACGGGAACCCAGGGCCAACCGGGGCCGGCCCCGCGTGGCCGTGCCCCCGACGCCGCCCTCGTCCGGCGGGCTCCCTCTGTCCTCGGCGGCCTCTTCCCACCCGCCAGGCTCCTGAGAGACCCTAGCGGTCCACTCGGCCGGCGCGGCACCCAAGCAGTTGGTCGAGTCGTGGTGTGCGATGGAACGGATCCCGCTCCGGGCTGCGGAGGCCCGGACAGCTTCAGCAAGCTGCCAGCAGCCCCTCCGTCTTCCAGAGCCCATCTAGGAAAGACCCCGGGTCAGGCCTCTCCAAACAGCACCTACAGAAGGACGGGGCCCACTGGGCTCGAGAGGAGCCTTCCGGGCCTGGCCATCCATCCCAAGCGGGACGGCTTCTGGATTTTCTGATGCCTGCGCCGTGTGTCAGCTTCTCCAAGTCGGTACCTGGCTGTCCTTGATACCGTCGTTCGCGAGAAACCCTCGTTTCCGCACCGGAGTTGGTACGGGTCCTTTTGTGTTGTCTTTCCTTAAAGACGTCCCCTTCCCCCAGTGTCTAAGTTTCAAGCGCCTCCCCCCGCTCCCCGGCTGGGATGCAACTCCGTCTCCGTCTTCGCTTTTGTCTTTTGGGGGGGGGGGGGTCCTGCCTTCGTTTGAAAGGTCGGTGTCTGGCTCCTCGTGGATCCCTTGCATCCGTTTTGATTCTGAACAGACTGGATGGAAGGATTAGGAATCTTGCTGCGCTGGCCCAGGGTTTTGGTGTCCCCTCACTCAGGTGCCTCACTCTGTCCTGCCCCCCTCCTGGCCTCTGTCTGCCAGAGGGAGTGGACGAGTCCCCCGAGAGGACATTTCCGTCCTCAGCGGCCAGCCCTTCCTGGCTCCTTGGCTTGAGCTTTCATATCGTGCGGCTCGGGCAGCTTTGAAAGTCTGCTCTTCCCCTGCCTGTGTCCGCGCAGACTATCGCGGAAAGGGGATCCGGGAAAGCGGGAGGGGAGTTTGCTCCAGGGGAGGAGAGCGGGGATGACAGGGAGGAGGAGAGGGGAGACTTGCCTCAGATCGCACGGACTTTTACATTTTCAAGGGGGGAATTCATCAAGGTAAGCCGTCTCTTCCCCACCGCAGACAGAAAGCAATAGTTGCTCGCTGTGGAGAAGCTGGGACATGCGGGCAGAGCAGGAAGAGAGGACCTCAACCTCCATCCTCTCACCGTTCAGCAATCATCCTGGGAGCGAATATCCTCGTGTTTCCCTTTTCCCGTGGGCCCCACTTTCCCTGCCAGAGCAGACCCAGGGCACCTGTGGCCTGCTTCCTGCTTGCCCGGGATGGCGGGGTGGCGGGGCGGGGCGGGCCGCGCGTCGCTCCCTGCAGGGTAGCGCCCTGGGTGGTTCTGGTTCCGACGGCTCCCCCAATCTGACCTCCGATGAGCGTGTTCTGCTGGGAGAACTGGGGCTGTGTCTCCGTAAGTTTCCCGGAGTGCGGGCCCGGAGGCTTGGTCTCAAACGAAGGCTCGGCAGCAAGGGCCGCCGTTCCTGCGAGGGACTCGCCCTCCCTGAGCGGCAGTTGCCTCATCTGGTTGGAAAGGGGGTCCTGTTAGTGCCTCGTCGGTGGCGTTGTTGCGAGCGCGGAAGCGGGAGCACGGAGCACACCGCTCAGCACGGAGCGCGGCACTGGTTGGTGCGCGCTCATCGTCTGCCGTCCTTCCCTGTGAGCATAGTGCTTTCCGCCGACATTCGCCCGGCACCTGCGGGCCGCGTGCCTGCTTGGGGCCGGACCCAGCAGCCGAGGACGCAGGTGCCAAAATCTCTGCCTTTGGGGGAGTTCGCCGCCTCGTGCCTGGGACGGGAGGACCGACGGCAGACCAACACGTCCCGACGAGAGGCGGCGTCCCCGACGACGGGACGCGGTGCCGTGGGAAATGGAGAGCCTGGCACAGCCGAGGTCCTGGTCAGACATGCGTTGATGGCGTCGCTCTCTTTCCCCCAGCCCGCCCCCCGCCCCCCACCCCGGCCCCCCGGCCCTTTCCTCTCCCTCGCGTCCCGAGGTCCCCTTTCCAACGGGATCCAAGAACGCCCACAGGGCCCAAACTCTTGAGATGGGCAGTGCAGACATCGTGCACTGGATCCCGGGTGGACGACGGGAGAGGGCTGCGGCCCAGAACCCTGAAGCCCAGAGGTCTCGGGACGGGGATACCGGTGACGTCGGGAGGCACCAACGGGTGTTCCGACGTGCGTTTCCCTCCCCGTAATCACACCGTGGCGCTCATCCGTCCATCCTCGGCGTGCTAGCCATCTTGGTAAAACTAAGGAGACTTAACGGGTGAGCTAACCTGTGGGAGACCCTGGGTAATGTCCCTACCTGCGCTCGAGCAGACTGTGGACGCTGTGGTCGTCGGGGAGGGGGTTCTGTACGTCTGGTAGATTGCGTTGGTTTCTCGGGCGAAGTTCTCCGTGTCCTGACTTTTCTGGCTGCTCGTTCTGTCAACTCAGGAAGTCCGGGGGCGCCCCGCAGAAAGAGGAAAAGAGCCAGAACGAAGAGGCGAAGAGAGAAGGAAAGAAACACACAAACACGCACGCGCACACAAAAACGCGCACACACAGAGCGAGAGCGAGAGCGAGAGCGAGAGCGAGAGCGAGCCCGAGCCCGGCTGCCTGTCCGTGGCTCCTGGGCGTCCGGGTCGCGGGACAGGGATCCCAGGAGCGCTGCACTCCTGAGACCCTGTCTGCACGTCCCAGGGCCCCAGGGGTGATCGCCAGCCCCAGGGCCCCCGCCTCCTTGCCCGGGCCCAGCTCAAGCACCACCGCCCTCCTGTGGGGAAGCTGCCTCTTGGGCAGGGCCTCTCTGTGTCAGCGTGAGCGTCTGTGTGTCTGTCCCGGGGGGTGTCTGTCTGGGTCCGTGTCTCGGATCCTCTCAATCTCTCTGTCTCTGCCTCTGTCTCTGTCTCTGTCTCTGTGTCTCTCAGGTCGGTCAGTCAGGAGCTGTCCAGGGTGGCCGCGGGGCCTGGGGTTGAGGGCGCGGTCCGGGTCCCGTGGGCGGGGCGCGGGGCGGGGCGGGGAAGGGTGGCCCGCCCTGGTCTCCCCGCGCCCCGCCGCCCGCCCCGGAGGGCTTTCCGGTGATGCCCTCTGGTCGCGCCGGTGGCTCCAGCTGGATTTGGGCAAGTTGGGGCCGGGCCGGAGCGGCGGCCGCCGGGGGTTGTTGGGCCCGGGTTCGTTGGGAGGCGCCTCGGGCCGGAGGGGCCTCGCCGGCCCGGGGCCCCGACGCGCTGACGCGCCGACGCGCCGACGCGCCCGACGCCCCGGGCCACCTGTCCCCGAGCAGAGCAGCCGGATGTCCTGCGACCCGTCGCCGGGATGCGGGCGGACAGGAGGCCTGGAGCGTCCGGGGCCGGCTTGGGAGAGCGCCTAGACTTGCGCCCCGCCCGCCCACAGTCCCCGGGGTGCCCGAGGCCTCCCGCGCCCTGGGCGGGCGGCAGGGCAGGGCAGGGCAGGGCAGGGCAGGGCAGGGCAGGGTTTGGCTGGCCGCGGCGGCGGCGGCGGCGGCGGCGGCGGCGGCGGCGGGAGGCAGTGGCAGGCAGGCGGCAGGCGGCGGAGCGCGGGGCGCAGGGGACGCGGGCGGCCGGTGCGCGTCACAGGGGCTCGGGCGCGCGCGTCACAGACGCCAGGCGACGGCGCGTCACAGGGGCCAGGCGACAGCGCGCGCGCGCGCGAGGCTTCTTAGGGGCGCCGGCGGCAGCCGCCAGCGTCTACGGCCATACCACCCTGAACGCGCCCGATCTCGTCTGATCTCGGAAGCTAAGCAGGGTCGGGCCTGGTTAGTACTTGGATGGGAGACCGCCTGGGAATACCGGGTGCTGTAGGCTTTTGCCTCCCGCCGCCTCCCTCTCCTTTTGCGCCCCCCCCAACGGCCCCAGCGCCGCTCCCTCCACGCTCCTCCCGCCCCTCCTCCCTCCTCACCGGTCGCCCCATCGCCCCGCCACGCCCCCACCGCTGTCCAGCCGCGCGAGTGCCCCGCGGCCGCGGCCACCGCCGCCGCCGCCGCCGCCGCCGCCGCCCAGCCCTTCCACCTCGCGGCCCCACGGGAACCCAGGGCCAACCGGGGCCGGCCCCGCGTGGCCGTGCCCCCGACGCCGCCCTCGTCCGGCGGGCTCCCTCTGTCCTCGGCGGCCTCTTCCCACCCGCCAGGCTCCTGAGAGACCCTAGCGGTCCACTCGGCCGGCGCGGCACCCAAGCAGTTGGTCGAGTCGTGGTGTGCGATGGAACGGATCCCGCTCCGGGCTGCGGAGGCCCGGACAGCTTCAGCAAGCTGCCAGCAGCCCCTCCGTCTTCCAGAGCCCATCTAGGAAAGACCCCGGGTCAGGCCTCTCCAAACAGCACCTACAGAAGGACGGGGCCCACTGGGCTCGAGAGGAGCCTTCCGGGCCTGGCCATCCATCCCAAGCGGGACGGCTTCTGGATTTTCTGATGCCTGCGCCGTGTGTCAGCTTCTCCAAGTCGGTACCTGGCTGTCCTTGATACCGTCGTTCGCGAGAAACCCTCGTTTCCGCACCGGAGTTGGTACGGGTCCTTTTGTGTTGTCTTTCCTTAAAGACGTCCCCTTCCCCAAGTGTCTAAGTTTCAAGCGCCTCCCCCCGCTCCCCGGCTGGGATGCAACTCCGTCTCCGTCTTCGCTTTTGTCTTTTGGGGGGGGGGGGGTCCTGCCTTCGTTTGAAAGGTCGGTGTCTGGCTCCTCGTGGATCCCTTGCATCCGTTTTGATTCTGAACAGACTGGATGGAAGGATTAGGAATCTTGCTGCGCTGGCCCAGGGTTTTGGTGTCCCCTCACTCAGGTGCCTCACTCTGTCCTGCCCCCCTCCTGGCCTCTGTCTGCCAGAGGGAGTGGACGAGTCCCCCGAGAGGACATTTCCGTCCTCAGCGGCCAGCCCTTCCTGGCTCCTTGGCTTGAGCTTTCATATCGTGCGGCTCGGGCAGCTTTGAAAGTCTGCTCTTCCCCTGCCTGTGTCCGCGCAGACTATCGCGGAAAGGGGATCCGGGAAAGCGGGAGGGGAGTTTGCTCCAGGGGAGGAGAGCGGGGATGACAGGGAGGAGGAGAGGGGAGACTTGCCTCAGATCGCACGGACTTTTACATTTTCAAGGGGGGAATTCATCAAGGTAAGCCGTCTCTTCCCCACCGCAGACAGAAAGCAATAGTTGCTCGCTGTGGAGAAGCTGGGACATGCGGGCAGAGCAGGAAGAGAGGACCTCAACCTCCATCCTCTCACCGTTCAGCAATCATCCTGGGAGCGAATATCCTCGTGTTTCCCTTTTCCCGTGGGCCCCACTTTCCCTGCCAGAGCAGACCCAGGGCACCTGTGGCCTGCTTCCTGCTTGCCCGGGATGGCGGGGTGGCGGGGCGGGGCGGGCCGCGCGTCGCTCCCTGCAGGGTAGCGCCCTGGGTGGTTCTGGTTCCGACGGCTCCCCCAATCTGACCTCCGATGAGCGTGTTCTGCTGGGAGAACTGGGGCTGTGTCTCCGTAAGTTTCCCGGAGTGCGGGCCCGGAGGCTTGGTCTCAAACGAAGGCTCGGCAGCAAGGGCCGCCGTTCCTGCGAGGGACTCGCCCTCCCTGAGCGGCAGTTGCCTCATCTGGTTGGAAAGGGGGTCCTGTTAGTGCCTCGTCGGTGGCGTTGTTGCGAGCGCGGAAGCGGGAGCACGGAGCACACCGCTCAGCACGGAGCGCGGCACTGGTTGGTGCGCGCTCATCGTCTGCCGTCCTTCCCTGTGAGCATAGTGCTTTCCGCCGACATTCGCCCGGCACCTGCGGGCCGCGTGCCTGCTTGGGGCCGGACCCAGCAGCCGAGGACGCAGGTGCCAAAATCTCTGCCTTTGGGGGAGTTCGCCGCCTCGTGCCTGGGACGGGAGGACCGACGGCAGACCAACACGTCCCGACGAGAGGCGGCGTCCCCGACGACGGGACGCGGTGCCGTGGGAAATGGAGAGCCTGGCACAGCCGAGGTCCTGGTCAGACATGCGTTGATGGCGTCGCTCTCTTTCCCCCAGCCCGCCCCCCGCCCCCCACCCCGGCCCCCCGGCCCTTTCCTCTCCCTCGCGTCCCGAGGTCCCCTTTCCAACGGGATCCAAGAACGCCCACAGGGCCCAAACTCTTGAGATGGGCAGTGCAGACATCGTGCACTGGATCCCGGGTGGACGACGGGAGAGGGCTGCGGCCCAGAACCCTGAAGCCCAGAGGTCTCGGGACGGGGATACCGGTGACGTCGGGAGGCACCAACGGGTGTTCCGACGTGCGTTTCCCTCCCCGTAATCACACCGTGGCGCTCATCCGTCCATCCTCGGCGTGCTAGCCATCTTGGTAAAACTAAGGAGACTTAACGGGTGAGCTAACCTGTGGGAGACCCTGGGTAATGTCCCTACCTGCGCTCGAGCAGACTGTGGACGCTGTGGTCGTCGGGGAGGGGGTTCTGTACGTCTGGTAGATTGCGTTGGTTTCTCGGGCGAAGTTCTCCGTGTCCTGACTTTTCTGGCTGCTCGTTCTGTCAACTCAGGAAGTCCGGGGGCGCCCCGCAGAAAGAGGAAAAGAGCCAGAACGAAGAGGCGAAGAGAGAAGGAAAGAAACACACAAACACGCACGCGCACACAAAAACGCGCACACACAGAGCGAGAGCGAGAGCGAGAGCGAGAGCGAGAGCGAGCCCGAGCCCGGCTGCCTGTCCGTGGCTCCTGGGCGTCCGGGTCGCGGGACAGGGATCCCAGGAGCGCTGCACTCCTGAGACCCTGTCTGCACGTCCCAGGGCCCCAGGGGTGATCGCCAGCCCCAGGGCCCCCGCCTCCTTGCCCGGGCCCAGCTCAAGCACCACCGCCCTCCTGTGGGGAAGCTGCCTCTTGGGCAGGGCCTCTCTGTGTCAGCGTGAGCGTCTGTGTGTCTGTCCCGGGGGGTGTCTGTCTGGGTCCGTGTCTCGGATCCTCTCAATCTCTCTGTCTCTGCCTCTGTCTCTGTCTCTGTCTCTGTGTCTCTCAGGTCGGTCAGTCAGGAGCTGTCCAGGGTGGCCGCGGGGCCTGGGGTTGAGGGCGCGGTCCGGGTCCCGTGGGCGGGGCGCGGGGCGGGGCGGGGAAGGGTGGCCCGCCCTGGTCTCCCCGCGCCCCGCCGCCCGCCCCGGAGGGCTTTCCGGTGATGCCCTCTGGTCGCGCCGGTGGCTCCAGCTGGATTTGGGCAAGTTGGGGCCGGGCCGGAGCGGCGGCCGCCGGGGGTTGTTGGGCCCGGGTTCGTTGGGAGGCGCCTCGGGCCGGAGGGGCCTCGCCGGCCCGGGGCCCCGACGCGCTGACGCGCCGACGCGCCGACGCGCCCGACGCCCCGGGCCACCTGTCCCCGAGCAGAGCAGCCGGATGTCCTGCGACCCGTCGCCGGGATGCGGGCGGACAGGAGGCCTGGAGCGTCCGGGGCCGGCTTGGGAGAGCGCCTAGACTTGCGCCCCGCCCGCCCACAGTCCCCGGGGTGCCCGAGGCCTCCCGCGCCCTGGGCGGGCGGCAGGGCAGGGCAGGGCAGGGCAGGGCAGGGTTTGGCTGGCCGCGGCGGCGGCGGCGGCGGCGGCGGCGGCGGCGGCGGGAGGCAGTGGCAGGCAGGCGGCAGGCGGCGGAGCGCGGGGCGCAGGGGACGCGGGCGGCCGGTGCGCGTCACAGGGGCTCGGGCGCGCGCGTCACAGACGCCAGGCGACGGCGCGTCACAGGGGCCAGGCGACAGCGCGCGCGCGCGCGAGGCTTCTTAGGGGCGCCGGCGGCAGCCGCCAGCGTCTACGGCCATACCACCCTGAACGCGCCCGATCTCGTCTGATCTCGGAAGCTAAGCAGGGTCGGGCCTGGTTAGTACTTGGATGGGAGACCGCCTGGGAATACCGGGTGCTGTAGGCTTTTGCCTCCCGCCGCCTCCCTCTCCTTTTGCGCCCCCCCCAACGGCCCCAGCGCCGCTCCCTCCACGCTCCTCCCGCCCCTCCTCCCTCCTCACCGGTCGCCCCATCGCCCCGCCACGCCCCCACCGCTGTCCAGCCGCGCGAGTGCCCCGCGGCCGCGGCCACCGCCGCCGCCACCGCCGCCGCCGCCGCCCAGCCCTTCCACCTCGCGGCCCCACGGGAACCCAGGGCCAACCGGGGCCGGCCCCGCGTGGCCGTGCCCCCGACGCCGCCCTCGTCCGGCGGGCTCCCTCTGTCCTCGGCGGCCTCTTCCCACCCGCCAGGCTCCTGAGAGACCCTAGCGGTCCACTCGGCCGGCGCGGCACCCAAGCAGTTGGTCGAGTCGTGGTGTGCGATGGAACGGATCCCGCTCCGGGCTGCGGAGGCCCGGACAGCTTCAGCAAGCTGCCAGCAGCCCCTCCGTCTTCCAGAGCCCATCTAGGAAAGACCCCGGGTCAGGCCTCTCCAAACAGCACCTACAGAAGGACGGGGCCCACTGGGCTCGAGAGGAGCCTTCCGGGCCTGGCCATCCATCCCAAGCGGGACGGCTTCTGGATTTTCTGATGCCTGCGCCGTGTGTCAGCTTCTCCAAGTCGGTACCTGGCTGTCCTTGATACCGTCGTTCGCGAGAAACCCTCGTTTCCGCACCGGAGTTGGTACGGGTCCTTTTGTGTTGTCTTTCCTTAAAGACGTCCCCTTCCCCAAGTGTCTAAGTTTCAAGCGCCTCCCCCCGCTCCCCGGCTGGGATGCAACTCCGTCTCCGTCTTCGCTTTTGTCTTTTGGGGGGGGGGGGGTCCTGCCTTCGTTTGAAAGGTCGGTGTCTGGCTCCTCGTGGATCCCTTGCATCCGTTTTGATTCTGAACAGACTGGATGGAAGGATTAGGAATCTTGCTGCGCTGGCCCAGGGTTTTGGTGTCCCCTCACTCAGGTGCCTCACTCTGTCCTGCCCCCCTCCTGGCCTCTGTCTGCCAGAGGGAGTGGACGAGTCCCCCGAGAGGACATTTCCGTCCTCAGCGGCCAGCCCTTCCTGGCTCCTTGGCTTGAGCTTTCATATCGTGCGGCTCGGGCAGCTTTGAAAGTCTGCTCTTCCCCTGCCTGTGTCCGCGCAGACTATCGCGGAAAGGGGATCCGGGAAAGCGGGAGGGGAGTTTGCTCCAGGGGAGGAGAGCGGGGATGACAGGGAGGAGGAGAGGGGAGACTTGCCTCAGATCGCACGGACTTTTACATTTTCAAGGGGGGAATTCATCAAGGTAAGCCGTCTCTTCCCCACCGCAGACAGAAAGCAATAGTTGCTCGCTGTGGAGAAGCTGGGACATGCGGGCAGAGCAGGAAGAGAGGACCTCAACCTCCATCCTCTCACCGTTCAGCAATCATCCTGGGAGCGAATATCCTCGTGTTTCCCTTTTCCCGTGGGCCCCACTTTCCCTGCCAGAGCAGACCCAGGGCACCTGTGGCCTGCTTCCTGCTTGCCCGGGATGGCGGGGTGGCGGGGCGGGGCGGGCCGCGCGTCGCTCCCTGCAGGGTAGCGCCCTGGGTGGTTCTGGTTCCGACGGCTCCCCCAATCTGACCTCCGATGAGCGTGTTCTGCTGGGAGAACTGGGGCTGTGTCTCCGTAAGTTTCCCGGAGTGCGGGCCCGGAGGCTTGGTCTCAAACGAAGGCTCGGCAGCAAGGGCCGCCGTTCCTGCGAGGGACTCGCCCTCCCTGAGCGGCAGTTGCCTCATCTGGTTGGAAAGGGGGTCCTGTTAGTGCCTCGTCGGTGGCGTTGTTGCGAGCGCGGAAGCGGGAGCACGGAGCACACCGCTCAGCACGGAGCGCGGCACTGGTTGGTGCGCGCTCATCGTCTGCCGTCCTTCCCTGTGAGCATAGTGCTTTCCGCCGACATTCGCCCGGCACCTGCGGGCCGCGTGCCTGCTTGGGGCCGGACCCAGCAGCCGAGGACGCAGGTGCCAAAATCTCTGCCTTTGGGGGAGTTCGCCGCCTCGTGCCTGGGACGGGAGGACCGACGGCAGACCAACACGTCCCGACGAGAGGCGGCGTCCCCGACGACGGGACGCGGTGCCGTGGGAAATGGAGAGCCTGGCACAGCCGAGGTCCTGGTCAGACATGCGTTGATGGCGTCGCTCTCTTTCCCCCAGCCCGCCCCCCGCCCCCCACCCCGGCCCCCCGGCCCTTTCCTCTCCCTCGCGTCCCGAGGTCCCCTTTCCAACGGGATCCAAGAACGCCCACAGGGCCCAAACTCTTGAGATGGGCAGTGCAGACATCGTGCACTGGATCCCGGGTGGACGACGGGAGAGGGCTGCGGCCCAGAACCCTGAAGCCCAGAGGTCTCGGGACGGGGATACCGGTGACGTCGGGAGGCACCAACGGGTGTTCCGACGTGCGTTTCCCTCCCCGTAATCACACCGTGGCGCTCATCCGTCCATCCTCGGCGTGCTAGCCATCTTGGTAAAACTAAGGAGACTTAACGGGTGAGCTAACCTGTGGGAGACCCTGGGTAATGTCCCTACCTGCGCTCGAGCAGACTGTGGACGCTGTGGTCGTCGGGGAGGGGGTTCTGTACGTCTGGTAGATTGCGTTGGTTTCTCGGGCGAAGTTCTCCGTGTCCTGACTTTTCTGGCTGCTCGTTCTGTCAACTCAGGAAGTCCGGGGGCGCCCCGCAGAAAGAGGAAAAGAGCCAGAACGAAGAGGCGAAGAGAGAAGGAAAGAAACACACAAACACGCACGCGCACACAAAAACGCGCACACACAGAGCGAGAGCGAGAGCGAGAGCGAGAGCGAGAGCGAGCCCGAGCCCGGCTGCCTGTCCGTGGCTCCTGGGCGTCCGGGTCGCGGGACAGGGATCCCAGGAGCGCTGCACTCCTGAGACCCTGTCTGCACGTCCCAGGGCCCCAGGGGTGATCGCCAGCCCCAGGGCCCCCGCCTCCTTGCCCGGGCCCAGCTCAAGCACCACCGCCCTCCTGTGGGGAAGCTGCCTCTTGGGCAGGGCCTCTCTGTGTCAGCGTGAGCGTCTGTGTGTCTGTCCCGGGGGGTGTCTGTCTGGGTCCGTGTCTCGGATCCTCTCAATCTCTCTGTCTCTGCCTCTGTCTCTGTCTCTGTCTCTGTGTCTCTCAGGTCGGTCAGTCAGGAGCTGTCCAGGGTGGCCGCGGGGCCTGGGGTTGAGGGCGCGGTCCGGGTCCCGTGGGCGGGGCGCGGGGCGGGGCGGGGAAGGGTGGCCCGCCCTGGTCTCCCCGCGCCCCGCCGCCCGCCCCGGAGGGCTTTCCGGTGATGCCCTCTGGTCGCGCCGGTGGCTCCAGCTGGATTTGGGCAAGTTGGGGCCGGGCCGGAGCGGCGGCCGCCGGGGGTTGTTGGGCCCGGGTTCGTTGGGAGGCGCCTCGGGCCGGAGGGGCCTCGCCGGCCCGGGGCCCCGACGCGCTGACGCGCCGACGCGCCGACGCGCCCGACGCCCCGGGCCACCTGTCCCCGAGCAGAGCAGCCGGATGTCCTGCGACCCGTCGCCGGGATGCGGGCGGACAGGAGGCCTGGAGCGTCCGGGGCCGGCTTGGGAGAGCGCCTAGACTTGCGCCCCGCCCGCCCACAGTCCCCGGGGTGCCCGAGGCCTCCCGCGCCCTGGGCGGGCGGCAGGGCAGGGCAGGGCAGGGCAGGGCAGGGCAGGGCAGGGTTTGGCTGGCCGCGGCGGCGGCGGCGGCGGCGGCGGCGGCGGCGGCGGGAGGCAGTGGCAGGCAGGCGGCAGGCGGCGGAGCGCGGGGCGCAGGGGACGCGGGCGGCCGGTGCGCGTCACAGGGGCTCGGGCGCGCGCGTCACAGACGCCAGGCGACGGCGCGTCACAGGGGCCAGGCGACAGCGCGCGCGCGCGCGAGGCTTCTTAGGGGCGCCGGCGGCAGCCGCCAGCGTCTACGGCCATACCACCCTGAACGCGCCCGATCTCGTCTGATCTCGGAAGCTAAGCAGGGTCGGGCCTGGTTAGTACTTGGATGGGAGACCGCCTGGGAATACCGGGTGCTGTAGGCTTTTGCCTCCCGCCGCCTCCCTCTCCTTTTGCGCCCCCCCCAACGGCCCCAGCGCCGCTCCCTCCACGCTCCTCCCGCCCCTCCTCCCTCCTCACCGGTCGCCCCATCGCCCCGCCACGCCCCCACCGCTGTCCAGCCGCGCGAGTGCCCCGCGGCCGCGGCCACCGCCGCCGCCGCCGCCGCCGCCGCCGCCCAGCCCTTCCACCTCGCGGCCCCACGGGAACCCAGGGCCAACCGGGGCCGGCCCCGCGTGGCCGTGCCCCCGACGCCGCCCTCGTCCGGCGGGCTCCCTCTGTCCTCGGCGGCCTCTTCCCACCCGCCAGGCTCCTGAGAGACCCTAGCGGTCCACTCGGCCGGCGCGGCACCCAAGCAGTTGGTCGAGTCGTGGTGTGCGATGGAACGGATCCCGCTCCGGGCTGCGGAGGCCCGGACAGCTTCAGCAAGCTGCCAGCAGCCCCTCCGTCTTCCAGAGCCCATCTAGGAAAGACCCCGGGTCAGGCCTCTCCAAACAGCACCTACAGAAGGACGGGGCCCACTGGGCTCGAGAGGAGCCTTCCGGGCCTGGCCATCCATCCCAAGCGGGACGGCTTCTGGATTTTCTGATGCCTGCGCCGTGTGTCAGCTTCTCCAAGTCGGTACCTGGCTGTCCTTGATACCGTCGTTCGCGAGAAACCCTCGTTTCCGCACCGGAGTTGGTACGGGTCCTTTTGTGTTGTCTTTCCTTAAAGACGTCCCCTTCCCCAAGTGTCTAAGTTTCAAGCGCCTCCCCCCGCTCCCCGGCTGGGATGCAACTCCGTCTCCGTCTTCGCTTTTGTCTTTTGGGGGGGGGGGGGTCCTGCCTTCGTTTGAAAGGTCGGTGTCTGGCTCCTCGTGGATCCCTTGCATCCGTTTTGATTCTGAACAGACTGGATGGAAGGATTAGGAATCTTGCTGCGCTGGCCCAGGGTTTTGGTGTCCCCTCACTCAGGTGCCTCACTCTGTCCTGCCCCCCTCCTGGCCTCTGTCTGCCAGAGGGAGTGGACGAGTCCCCCGAGAGGACATTTCCGTCCTCAGCGGCCAGCCCTTCCTGGCTCCTTGGCTTGAGCTTTCATATCGTGCGGCTCGGGCAGCTTTGAAAGTCTGCTCTTCCCCTGCCTGTGTCCGCGCAGACTATCGCGGAAAGGGGATCCGGGAAAGCGGGAGGGGAGTTTGCTCCAGGGGAGGAGAGCGGGGATGACAGGGAGGAGGAGAGGGGAGACTTGCCTCAGATCGCACGGACTTTTACATTTTCAAGGGGGGAATTCATCAAGGTAAGCCGTCTCTTCCCCACCGCAGACAGAAAGCAATAGTTGCTCGCTGTGGAGAAGCTGGGACATGCGGGCAGAGCAGGAAGAGAGGACCTCAACCTCCATCCTCTCACCGTTCAGCAATCATCCTGGGAGCGAATATCCTCGTGTTTCCCTTTTCCCGTGGGCCCCACTTTCCCTGCCAGAGCAGACCCAGGGCACCTGTGGCCTGCTTCCTGCTTGCCCGGGATGGCGGGGTGGCGGGGCGGGGCGGGCCGCGCGTCGCTCCCTGCAGGGTAGCGCCCTGGGTGGTTCTGGTTCCGACGGCTCCCCCAATCTGACCTCCGATGAGCGTGTTCTGCTGGGAGAACTGGGGCTGTGTCTCCGTAAGTTTCCCGGAGTGCGGGCCCGGAGGCTTGGTCTCAAACGAAGGCTCGGCAGCAAGGGCCGCCGTTCCTGCGAGGGACTCGCCCTCCCTGAGCGGCAGTTGCCTCATCTGGTTGGAAAGGGGGTCCTGTTAGTGCCTCGTCGGTGGCGTTGTTGCGAGCGCGGAAGCGGGAGCACGGAGCACACCGCTCAGCACGGAGCGCGGCACTGGTTGGTGCGCGCTCATCGTCTGCCGTCCTTCCCTGTGAGCATAGTGCTTTCCGCCGACATTCGCCCGGCACCTGCGGGCCGCGTGCCTGCTTGGGGCCGGACCCAGCAGCCGAGGACGCAGGTGCCAAAATCTCTGCCTTTGGGGGAGTTCGCCGCCTCGTGCCTGGGACGGGAGGACCGACGGCAGACCAACACGTCCCGACGAGAGGCGGCGTCCCCGACGACGGGACGCGGTGCCGTGGGAAATGGAGAGCCTGGCACAGCCGAGGTCCTGGTCAGACATGCGTTGATGGCGTCGCTCTCTTTCCCCCAGCCCGCCCCCCGCCCCCCACCCCGGCCCCCCGGCCCTTTCCTCTCCCTCGCGTCCCGAGGTCCCCTTTCCAACGGGATCCAAGAACGCCCACAGGGCCCAAACTCTTGAGATGGGCAGTGCAGACATCGTGCACTGGATCCCGGGTGGACGACGGGAGAGGGCTGCGGCCCAGAACCCTGAAGCCCAGAGGTCTCGGGACGGGGATACCGGTGACGTCGGGAGGCACCAACGGGTGTTCCGACGTGCGTTTCCCTCCCCGTAATCACACCGTGGCGCTCATCCGTCCATCCTCGGCGTGCTAGCCATCTTGGTAAAACTAAGGAGACTTAACGGGTGAGCTAACCTGTGGGAGACCCTGGGTAATGTCCCTACCTGCGCTCGAGCAGACTGTGGACGCTGTGGTCGTCGGGGAGGGGGTTCTGTACGTCTGGTAGATTGCGTTGGTTTCTCGGGCGAAGTTCTCCGTGTCCTGACTTTTCTGGCTGCTCGTTCTGTCAACTCAGGAAGTCCGGGGGCGCCCCGCAGAAAGAGGAAAAGAGCCAGAACGAAGAGGCGAAGAGAGAAGGAAAGAAACACACAAACACGCACGCGCACACAAAAACGCGCACACACAGAGCGAGAGCGAGAGCGAGAGCGAGAGCGAGAGCGAGCCCGAGCCCGGCTGCCTGTCCGTGGCTCCTGGGCGTCCGGGTCGCGGGACAGGGATCCCAGGAGCGCTGCACTCCTGAGACCCTGTCTGCACGTCCCAGGGCCCCAGGGGTGATCGCCAGCCCCAGGGCCCCCGCCTCCTTGCCCGGGCCCAGCTCAAGCACCACCGCCCTCCTGTGGGGAAGCTGCCTCTTGGGCAGGGCCTCTCTGTGTCAGCGTGAGCGTCTGTGTGTCTGTCCCGGGGGGTGTCTGTCTGGGTCCGTGTCTCGGATCCTCTCAATCTCTCTGTCTCTGCCTCTGTCTCTGTCTCTGTCTCTGTGTCTCTCAGGTCGGTCAGTCAGGAGCTGTCCAGGGTGGCCGCGGGGCCTGGGGTTGAGGGCGCGGTCCGGGTCCCGTGGGCGGGGCGCGGGGCGGGGCGGGGAAGGGTGGCCCGCCCTGGTCTCCCCGCGCCCCGCCGCCCGCCCCGGAGGGGTTTCCGGTGATGCCCTCTGGTCGCGCCGGTGGCTCCAGCTGGATTTGGGCAAGTTGGGGCCGGGCCGGAGCGGCGGCCGCCGGGGGTTGTTGGGCCCGGGTTCGTTGGGAGGCGCCTCGGGCCGGAGGGGCCTCGCGGGCCCGGGGCCCCGACGCGCCGACGCGCCGACGCGCCGACGCGCCCGACGCCCCGGGCCACCTGTCCCCGAGCAGAGCAGCCGGATGTCCTGCGACCCGTCGCCGGGATGCGGGCGGACAGGAGGCCTGGAGCGTCCGGGGCCGGCTTGGGAGAGCGCCTAGACTTGCGCCCCGCCCGCCCACAGTCCCCGGGCTGCCCGAGGCCTCCCGCGCCCTGGGCGGGCGGCAGGGCAGGGCAGGGCAGGGCAGGGCAGGGCAGGGCAGGGTTTGGCTGGCCGCGGCGGCGGCGGCGGCGGCGGCGGCGGCGGCGGCGGGAGGCAGTGGCAGGCAGGCGGCAGGCGGCGGAGCGCGGGGCGCAGGGGACGCGGGCGGCCGGTGCGCGTCACAGGGGCTCGGGCGCGCGCGTCACAGGGGCCAGGCGACGGCGCGTCACAGTGGCCAGGCGACAGCGCGCGCGCGCGCGAGGCTTCTTAGGGGCGCCGGCGGCAGCCGCCAGCGTCTACGGCCATACCACCCTGAACGCGCCCGATCTCGTCTGATCTCGGAAGCTAAGCAGGGTCGGGCCTGGTTAGTACTTGGATGGGAGACCGCCTGGGAATACCGGGTGCTGTAGGCTTTTGCCTCCCGCCGCCTCCCTCTCCTTTTGCGCCCCCCCCCCCGGCCCCAGCGCCGCTCCCTCCACGCTCCTCCCGCCCCTCCTCCCTCCTCACCGGTCGCCCCATCGCCCCGCCACGCCCCCACCGCTGTCCAGCCGCGCGAGTGCCCCGCGGCCGCGGCCACCGCCGCCGCCGCCGCCGCCGCCGCCGCCCAGCCCTTCCACCTCGCGGCCCCACGGGAACCCAGGGCCAACCGGGGCCGGCCCCGCGTGGCCGTGCCCCCGACGCCGCCCTCGTCCGGCGGGCTCCCTCTGTCCTCGGCGGCCTCTTCCCACCCGCCAGGCTCCTGAGAGACCCTAGCGGTCCACTCGGCCGGCGCGGCACCCAAGCAGTTGGTCGAGTCGTGGTGTGCGATGGAACGGATCCCGCTCCGGGCTGCGGAGGCCCGGACAGCTTCAGCAAGCTGCCAGCAGCCCCTCCGTCTTCCAGAGCCCATCTAGGAAAGACCCCGGGTCAGGCCTCTCCAAACAGCACCTACAGAAGGACGGGGCCCACTGGGCTCGAGAGGAGCCTTCCGGGCCTGGCCATCCATCCCAAGCGGGACGGCTTCTGGATTTTCTGATGCCTGCGCCGTGTGTCAGCTTCTCCAAGTCGGTACCTGGCTGTCCTTGATACCGTCGTTCGCGAGAAACCCTCGTTTCCGCACCGGAGTTGGTACGGGTCCTTTTGTGTTGTCTTTCCTTAAAGACGTCCCCTTCCCCAAGTGTCTAAGTTTCAAGCGCCTCCCCCCGCTCCCCGGCTGGGATGCAACTCCGTCTCCGTCTTCGCTTTTGTCTTTTGGGGGGGGGGGGGTGTCCTGCCTTCGTTTGAAAGGTCGGTGTCTGGCTCCTCGTGGATCCCTTGCATCCGTTTTGATTCTGAACAGACTGGATGGAAGGATTAGGAATCTTGCTGCGCTGGCCCAGGGTTTTGGTGTCCCCTCACTCAGGTGCCTCACTCTGTCCTGCCCCCCTCCTGGCCTCTGTCTGCCAGAGGGAGTGGACGAGTCCCCCGAGAGGACATTTCCGTCCTCAGCGGCCAGCCCTTCCTGGCTCCTTGGCTTGAGCTTTCATATCGTGCGGCTCGGGCAGCTTTGAAAGTCTGCTCTTCCCCTGCCTGTGTCCGCGCAGACTATCGCGGAAAGGGGATCCGGGAAAGCGGGAGGGGAGTTTGCTCCAGGGGAGGAGAGCGGGGATGACAGGGAGGAGGAGAGGGGAGACTTGCCTCAGATCGCACGGACTTTTACATTTTCAAGGGGGGAATTCATCAAGGTAAGCCGTCTCTTCCCCACCGCAGACAGAAAGCAATAGTTGCTCGCTGTGGAGAAGCTGGGACATGCGGGCAGAGCAGGAAGAGAGGACCTCAACCTCCATCCTCTCACCGTTCAGCAATCATCCTGGGAGCGAATATCCTCGTGTTTCCCTTTTCCCGTGGGCCCCACTTTCCCTGCCAGAGCAGACCCAGGGCACCTGTGGCCTGCTTCCTGCTTGCCCGGGATGGCGGGGTGGCGGGGCGGGGCGGGCCGCGCGTCGCTCCCTGCAGGGTAGCGCCCTGGGTGGTTCTGGTTCCGACGGCTCCCCCAATCTGACCTCCGATGAGCGTGTTCTGCTGGGAGAACTGGGGCTGTGTCTCCGTAAGTTTCCCGGAGTGCGGCCCCGGAGGCTTGGTCTCAAACGAAGGCTCGGCAGCAAGGGCCGCCGTTCCTGCGAGGGACTCGCCCTCCCTGAGCGGCAGTTGCCTCATCTGGTTGGAAAGGGGGTCCTGTTAGTGCCTCGTCGGTGGCGTTGTTGCGAGCGCGGAAGCGGGAGCACGGAGCACACCGCTCAGCACGGAGCGCGGCACTGGTTGGTGCGCGCTCATCGTCTGCCGTCCTTCCCTGTGAGCATAGTGCTTTCCGCCGACATTCGCCCGGCACCTGCGGGCCGCGTGCCTGCTTGGGGCCGGACCCAGCAGCCGAGGACGCAGGTGCCAAAATCTCTGCCTTTGGGGGAGTTCGCCGCCTCGTGCCTGGGACGGGAGGACCGACGGCAGACCAACACGTCCCGACGAGAGGCGGCGTCCCCGACGACGGGACGCGGTGCCGTGGGAAATGGAGAGCCTGGCACAGCCGAGGTCCTGGTCAGACATGCGTTGATGGCGTCGCTCTCTTTCCCCCAGCCCGCCCCCCGCCCCCCACCCCGGCCCCCCGGCCCTTTCCTCTCCCTCGCGTCCCGAGGTCCCCTTTCCAACGGGATCCAAGAACGCCCACAGGGCCCAAACTCTTGAGATGGGCAGTGCAGACATCGTGCACTGGATCCCGGGTGGACGACGGGAGAGGGCTGCGGCCCAGAACCCTGAAGCCCAGAGGTCTCGGGACGGGGATACCGGTGACGTCGGGAGGCACCAACGGGTGTTCCGACGTGCGTTTCCCTCCCCGTAATCACACCGTGGCGCTCATCCGTCCATCCTCGGCGTGCTAGCCATCTTGGTAAAACTAAGGAGACTTAACGGGTGAGCTAACCTGTGGGAGACCCTGGGTAATGTCCCTACCTGCGCTCGAGCAGACTGTGGACGCTGTGGTCGTCGGGGAGGGGGTTCTGTACGTCTGGTAGATTGCGTTGGTTTCTCGGGCGAAGTTCTCCGTGTCCTGACTTTTCTGGCTGCTCGTTCTGTCAACTCAGGAAGTCCGGGGGCGCCCCGCAGAAAGAGGAAAAGAGCCAGAACGAAGAGGCGAAGAGAGAAGGAAAGAAACACACAAACACGCACGCGCACACAAAAACGCGCACACACAGAGCGAGAGCGAGAGCGAGAGCGAGAGCGAGAGCGAGCCCGAGCCCGGCTGCCTGTCCGTGGCTCCTGGGCGTCCGGGTCGCGGGACAGGGATCCCAGGAGCGCTGCACTCCTGAGACCCTGTCTGCACGTCCCAGGGCCCCAGGGGTGATCGCCAGCCCCAGGGCCCCCGCCTCCTTGCCCGGGCCCAGCTCAAGCACCACCGCCCTCCTGTGGGGAAGCTGCCTCTTGGGCAGGGCCTCTCTGTGTCAGCGTGAGCGTCTGTGTGTCTGTCCCGGGGGGTGTCTGTCTGGGTCCGTGTCTCGGATCCTCTCAATCTCTCTGTCTCTGCCTCTGTCTCTGTCTCTGTCTCTGTGTCTCTCAGGTCGGTCAGTCAGGAGCTGTCCAGGGTGGCCGCGGGGCCTGGGGTTGAGGGCGCGGTCCGGGTCCCGTGGGCGGGGCGCGGGGCGGGGCGGGGAAGGGTGGCCCGCCCTGGTCTCCCCGCGCCCCGCCGCCCGCCCCGGAGGGGTTTCCGGTGATGCCCTCTGGTCGCGCCGGTGGCTCCAGCTGGATTTGGGCAAGTTGGGGCCGGGCCGGAGCGGCGGCCGCCGGGGGTTGTTGGGCCCGGGTTCGTTGGGAGGCGCCTCGGGCCGGAGGGGCCTCGCCGGCCCGGGGCCCCGACGCGCTGACGCGCCGACGCGCCGACGCGCCCGACGCCCCGGGCCACCTGTCCCCGAGCAGAGCAGCCGGATGTCCTGCGACCCGTCGCCGGGATGCGGGCGGACAGGAGGCCTGGAGCGTCCGGGGCCGGCTTGGGAGAGCGCCTAGACTTGCGCCCCGCCCGCCCACAGTCCCCGGGGTGCCCGAGGCCTCCCGCGCCCTGGGCGGGCGGCAGGGCAGGGCAGGGCAGGGCAGGGCAGGGCAGGGCAGGGTTTGGCTGGCCGCGGCGGCGGCGGCGGCGGCGGCGGCGGCGGCGGCGGGAGGCAGTGGCAGGCAGGCGGCAGGCGGCGGAGCGCGGGGCGCAGGGGACGCGGGCGGCCGGTGCGCGTCACAGGGGCTCGGGCGCGCGCGTCACAGACGCCAGGCGACGGCGCGTCACAGGGGCCAGGCGACAGCGCGCGCGCGCGCGAGGCTTCTTAGGGGCGCCGGCGGCAGCCGCCAGCGTCTACGGCCATACCACCCTGAACGCGCCCGATCTCGTCTGATCTCGGAAGCTAAGCAGGGTCGGGCCTGGTTAGTACTTGGATGGGAGACCGCCTGGGAATACCGGGTGCTGTAGGCTTTTGCCTCCCGCCGCCTCCCTCTCCTTTTGCGCCCCCCCCCCCCCCGCCCCCCGGCCCTAGAGCCGCTCCCTCCACGCTCCTCCCGCCCCTCCTCCCTCCTCACCGGTCGCCCCATCGCCCCGCCACGCCCCCACCGCTGTCCAGCCGCGCGAGTGCCCCGCGGCCGCGGCCACCGCCGCCGCCGCCGCCGCCGCCGCCCAGCCCTTCCACCTCGCGGCCCCACGGGAACCCAGGGCCAACCGGGGCCGGCCCCGCGTGGCCGTGCCCCCGACGCCGCCCTCGTCCGGCGGGCTCCCTCTGTCCTCGGCGGCCTCTTCCCACCCGCCAGGCTCCTGAGAGACCCTAGCGGTCCACTCGGCCGGCGCGGCACCCAAGCAGTTGGTCGAGTCGTGGTGTGCGATGGAACGGATCCCGCTCCGGGCTGCGGAGGCCCGGACAGCTTCAGCAAGCTGCCAGCAGCCCCTCCGTCTTCCAGAGCCCATCTAGGAAAGACCCCGGGTCAGGCCTCTCCAAACAGCACCTACAGAAGGACGGGGCCCACTGGGCTCGAGAGGAGCCTTCCGGGCCTGGCCATCCATCCCAAGCGGGACGGCTTCTGGATTTTCTGATGCCTGCGCCGTGTGTCAGCTTCTCCAAGTCGGTACCTGGCTGTCCTTGATACCGTCGTTCGCGAGAAACCCTCGTTTCCGCACCGGAGTTGGTACGGGTCCTTTTGTGTTGTCTTTCCTTAAAGACGTCCCCTTCCCCAAGTGTCTAAGTTTCAAGCGCCTCCCCCCGCTCCCCGGCTGGGATGCAACTCCGTCTCCGTCTTCGCTTTTGTCTTTTGGGGGGGGGGGGGGTCCTGCCTTCGTTTGAAAGGTCGGTGTCTGGCTCCTCGTGGATCCCTTGCATCCGTTTTGATTCTGAACAGACTGGATGGAAGGATTAGGAATCTTGCTTCGTTGGCCCAGGGTTTTGGTGTCCCCTCACTCAGGTGCCTCACTCTGTCCTGCCCCCCTCCTGGCCTCTGTCTGCCAGAGGGAGTGGACGAGTCCCCCGAGAGGACATTTCCGTCCTCAGCGGCCAGCCCTTCCTGGCTCCTTGGCTTGAGCTTTCATATCGTGCGGCTCGGGCAGCTTTGAAAGTCTGCTCTTCCCCTGCCTGTGTCCGCGCAGACTATCGCGGAAAGGGGATCCGGGAAAGCGGGAGGGGAGTTTGCTCCAGGGGAGGAGAGCGGGGATGACAGGGAGGAGGAGAGGGGAGACTTGCCTCAGATCGCACGGACTTTTACATTTTCAAGGGGGGAATTCATCAAGGTAAGCCGTCTCTTCCCCACCGCAGACAGAAAGCAATAGTTGCTCGCTGTGGAGAAGCTGGGACATGCGGGCAGAGCAGGAAGAGAGGACCTCAACCTCCATCCTCTCACCGTTCAGCAATCATCCTGGGAGCGAATATCCTCGTGTTTCCCTTTTCCCGTGGGCCCCACTTTCCCTGCCAGAGCAGACCCAGGGCACCTGTGGCCTGCTTCCTGCTTGCCCGGGATGGCGGGGTGGCGGGGCGGGGCGGGCCGCGCGTCGCTCCCTGCAGGGTAGCGCCCTGGGTGGTTCTGGTTCCGACGGCTCCCCCAATCTGACCTCCGATGAGCGTGTTCTGCTGGGAGAACTGGGGCTGTGTCTCCGTAAGTTTCCCGGAGTGCGGGCCCGGAGGCTTGGTCTCAAACGAAGGCTCGGCAGCAAGGGCCGCCGTTCCTGCGAGGGACTCGCCCTCCCTGAGCGGCAGTTGCCTCATCTGGTTGGAAAGGGGGTCCTGTTAGTGCCTCGTCGGTGGCGTTGTTGCGAGCGCGGAAGCGGGAGCACGGAGCACACCGCTCAGCACGGAGCGCGGCACTGGTTGGTGCGCGCTCATCGTCTGCCGTCCTTCCCTGTGAGCATAGTGCTTTCCGCCGACATTCGCCCGGCACCTGCGGGCCGCGTGCCTGCTTGGGGCCGGACCCAGCAGCCGAGGACGCAGGTGCCAAAATCTCTGCCTTTGGGGGAGTTCGCCGCCTCGTGCCTGGGACGGGAGGACCGACGGCAGACCAACACGTCCCGACGAGAGGCGGCGTCCCCGACGACGGGACGCGGTGCCGTGGGAAATGGAGAGCCTGGCACAGCCGAGGTCCTGGTCAGACATGCGTTGATGGCGTCGCTCTCTTTCCCCCAGCCCGCCCCCCGCCCCCCACCCCGGCCCCCCGGCCCTTTCCTCTCCCTCGCGTCCCGAGGTCCCCTTTCCAACGGGATCCAAGAACGCCCACAGGGCCCAAACTCTTGAGATGGGCAGTGCAGACATCGTGCACTGGATCCCGGGTGGACGACGGGAGAGGGCTGCGGCCCAGAACCCTGAAGCCCAGAGGTCTCGGGACGGGGATACCGGTGACGTCGGGAGGCACCAACGGGTGTTCCGACGTGCGTTTCCCTCCCCGTAATCACACCGTGGCGCTCATCCGTCCATCCTCGGCGTGCTAGCCATCTTGGTAAAACTAAGGAGACTTAACGGGTGAGCTAACCTGTGGGAGACCCTGGGTAATGTCCCTACCTGCGCTCGAGCAGACTGTGGACGCTGTGGTCGTCGGGGAGGGGGTTCTGTACGTCTGGTAGATTGCGTTGGTTTCTCGGGCGAAGTTCTCCGTGTCCTGACTTTTCTGGCTGCTCGTTCTGTCAACTCAGGAAGTCCGGGGGCGCCCCGCAGAAAGAGGAAAAGAGCCAGAACGAAGAGGCGAAGAGAGAAGGAAAGAAACACACAAACACGCACGCGCACACAAAAACGCGCACACACAGAGCGAGAGCGAGAGCGAGAGCGAGAGCGAGAGCGAGCCCGAGCCCGGCTGCCTGTCCGTGGCTCCTGGGCGTCCGGGTCGCGGGAGAGGGATCCCAGGAGCGCTGCACTCCTGAGACCCTGTCTGCACGTCCCAGGGCCCCAGGGGTGATCGCCAGCCCCAGGGCCCCCGCCTCCTTGCCCGGGCCCAGCTCAAGCACCACCGCCCTCCTGTGGGGAAGCTGCCTCTTGGGCAGGGCCTCTCTGTGTCAGCGTGAGCGTCTGTGTGTCTGTCCCGGGGGGTGTCTGTCTGGGTCCGTGTCTCGGATCCTCTCAATCTCTCTGTCTCTGCCTCTGTCTCTGTCTCTGTCTCTGTGTCTCTCAGGTCGGTCAGTCAGGAGCTGTCCAGGGTGGCCGCGGGGCCTGGGGTTGAGGGCGCGGTCCGGGTCCCGTGGGCGGGGCGCGGGGCGGGGCGGGGAAGGGTGGCCCGCCCTGGTCTCCCCGCGCCCCGCCGCCCGCCCCGGAGGGGTTTCCGGTGATGCCCTCTGGTCGCGCCGGTGGCTCCAGCTGGATTTGGGCAAGTTGGGGCCGGGCCGGAGCGGCGGCCGCCGGGGGTTGTTGGGCCCGGGTTCGTTGGGAGGCGCCTCGGGCCGGAGGGGCCTCGCCGGCCCGGGGCCCCGACGCGCTGACGCGCCGACGCGCCGACGCGCCCGACGCCCCGGGCCACCTGTCCCCGAGCAGAGCAGCCGGATGTCCTGCGACCCGTCGCCGGGATGCGGGCGGACAGGAGGCCTGGAGCGTCCGGGGCCGGCTTGGGAGAGCGCCTAGACTTGCGCCCCGCCCGCCCACAGTCCCCGGGGTGCCCGAGGCCTCCCGCGCCCTGGGCGGGCGGCAGGGCAGGGCAGGGCAGGGCAGGGCAGGGCAGGGCAGGGTTTGGCTGGCCGCGGCGGCGGCGGCGGCGGCGGCGGCGGCGGCGGGAGGCAGTGGCAGGCAGGCGGCAGGCGGCGGAGCGCGGGGCGCAGGGGACGCGGGCGGCCGGTGCGCGTCACAGGGGCTCGGGCGCGCGCGTCACAGACGCCAGGCGACGGCGCGTCACAGGGGCCAGGCGACAGCGCGCGCGCGCGCGAGGCTTCTTAGGGGCGCCGGCGGCAGCCGCCAGCGTCTACGGCCATACCACCCTGAACGCGCCCGATCTCGTCTGATCTCGGAAGCTAAGCAGGGTCGGGCCTGGTTAGTACTTGGATGGGAGACCGCCTGGGAATACCGGGTGCTGTAGGCTTTTGCCTCCCGCCGCCTCCCTCTCCTTTTGCGCCCCCCCCAACGGCCCCAGCGCCGCTCCCTCCACGCTCCTCCCGCCCCTCCTCCCTCCTCACCGGTCGCCCCATCGCCCCGCCACGCCCCCACCGCTGTCCAGCCGCGCGAGTGCCCCGCGGCCGCGGCCACCGCCGCCGCCGCCGCCGCCGCCGCCGCCCAGCCCTTCCACCTCGCGGCCCCACGGGAACCCAGGGCCAACCGGGGCCGGCCCCGCGTGGCCGTGCCCCCGACGCCGCCCTCGTCCGGCGGGCTCCCTCTGTCCTCGGCGGCCTCTTCCCACCCGCCAGGCTCCTGAGAGACCCTAGCGGTCCACTCGGCCGGCGCGGCACCCAAGCAGTTGGTCGAGTCGTGGTGTGCGATGGAACGGATCCCGCTCCGGGCTGCGGAGGCCCGGACAGCTTCAGCAAGCTGCCAGCAGCCCCTCCGTCTTCCAGAGCCCATCTAGGAAAGACCCCGGGTCAGGCCTCTCCAAACAGCACCTACAGAAGGACGGGGCCCACTGGGCTCGAGAGGAGCCTTCCGGGCCTGGCCATCCATCCCAAGCGGGACGGCTTCTGGATTTTCTGATGCCTGCGCCGTGTGTCAGCTTCTCCAAGTCGGTACCTGGCTGTCCTTGATACCGTCGTTCGCGAGAAACCCTCGTTTCCGCACCGGAGTTGGTACGGGTCCTTTTGTGTTGTCTTTCCTTAAAGACGTCCCCTTCCCCAAGTGTCTAAGTTTCAAGCGCCTCCCCCCGCTCCCCGGCTGGGATGCAACTCCGTCTCCGTCTTCGCTTTTGTCTTTTGGGGGGGGGGGGGTCCTGCCTTCGTTTGAAAGGTCGGTGTCTGGCTCCTCGTGGATCCCTTGCATCCGTTTTGATTCTGAACAGACTGGATGGAAGGATTAGGAATCTTGCTTCGTTGGCCCAGGGTTTTGGTGTCCCCTCACTCAGGTGCCTCACTCTGTCCTGCCCCCCTCCTGGCCTCTGTCTGCCAGAGGGAGTGGACGAGTCCCCCGAGAGGACATTTCCGTCCTCAGCGGCCAGCCCTTCCTGGCTCCTTGGCTTGAGCTTTCATATCGTGCGGCTCGGGCAGCTTTGAAAGTCTGCTCTTCCCCTGCCTGTGTCCGCGCAGACTATCGCGGAAAGGGGATCCGGGAAAGCGGGAGGGGAGTTTGCTCCAGGGGAGGAGAGCGGGGATGACAGGGAGGAGGAGAGGGGAGACTTGCCTCAGATCGCACGGACTTTTACATTTTCAAGGGGGGAATTCATCAAGGTAAGCCGTCTCTTCCCCACCGCAGACAGAAAGCAATAGTTGCTCGCTGTGGAGAAGCTGGGACATGCGGGCAGAGCAGGAAGAGAGGACCTCAACCTCCATCCTCTCACCGTTCAGCAATCATCCTGGGAGCGAATATCCTCGTGTTTCCCTTTTCCCGTGGGCCCCACTTTCCCTGCCAGAGCAGACCCAGGGCACCTGTGGCCTGCTTCCTGCTTGCCCGGGATGGCGGGGTGGCGGGGCGGGGCGGGCCGCGCGTCGCTCCCTGCAGGGTAGCGCCCTGGGTGGTTCTGGTTCCGACGGCTCCCCCAATCTGACCTCCGATGAGCGTGTTCTGCTGGGAGAACTGGGGCTGTGTCTCCGTAAGTTTCCCGGAGTGCGGGCCCGGAGGCTTGGTCTCAAACGAAGGCTCGGCAGCAAGGGCCGCCGTTCCTGCGAGGGACTCGCCCTCCCTGAGCGGCAGTTGCCTCATCTGGTTGGAAAGGGGGTCCTGTTAGTGCCTCGTCGGTGGCGTTGTTGCGAGCGCGGAAGCGGGAGCACGGAGCACACCGCTCAGCACGGAGCGCGGCACTGGTTGGTGCGCGCTCATCGTCTGCCGTCCTTCCCTGTGAGCATAGTGCTTTCCGCCGACATTCGCCCGGCACCTGCGGGCCGCGTGCCTGCTTGGGGCCGGACCCAGCAGCCGAGGACGCAGGTGCCAAAATCTCTGCCTTTGGGGGAGTTCGCCGCCTCGTGCCTGGGACGGGAGGACCGACGGCAGACCAACACGTCCCGACGAGAGGCGGCGTCCCCGACGACGGGACGCGGTGCCGTGGGAAATGGAGAGCCTGGCACAGCCGAGGTCCTGGTCAGACATGCGTTGATGGCGTCGCTCTCTTTCCCCCAGCCCGCCCCCCGCCCCCCACCCCGGCCCCCCGGCCCTTTCCTCTCCCTCGCGTCCCGAGGTCCCCTTTCCAACGGGATCCAAGAACGCCCACAGGGCCCAAACTCTTGAGATGGGCAGTGCAGACATCGTGCACTGGATCCCGGGTGGACGACGGGAGAGGGCTGCGGCCCAGAACCCTGAAGCCCAGAGGTCTCGGGACGGGGATACCGGTGACGTCGGGAGGCACCAACGGGTGTTCCGACGTGCGTTTCCCTCCCCGTAATCACACCGTGGCGCTCATCCGTCCATCCTCGGCGTGCTAGCCATCTTGGTAAAACTAAGGAGACTTAACGGGTGAGCTAACCTGTGGGAGACCCTGGGTAATGTCCCTACCTGCGCTCGAGCAGACTGTGGACGCTGTGGTCGTCGGGGAGGGGGTTCTGTACGTCTGGTAGATTGCGTTGGTTTCTCGGGCGAAGTTCTCCGTGTCCTGACTTTTCTGGCTGCTCGTTCTGTCAACTCAGGAAGTCCGGGGGCGCCCCGCAGAAAGAGGAAAAGAGCCAGAACGAAGAGGCGAAGAGAGAAGGAAAGAAACACACAAACACGCACGCGCACACAAAAACGCGCACACACAGAGCGAGAGCGAGAGCGAGAGCGAGAGCGAGAGCGAGCCCGAGCCCGGCTGCCTGTCCGTGGCTCCTGGGCGTCCGGGTCGCGGGAGAGGGATCCCAGGAGCGCTGCACTCCTGAGACCCTGTCTGCACGTCCCAGGGCCCCAGGGGTGATCGCCAGCCCCAGGGCCCCCGCCTCCTTGCCCGGGCCCAGCTCAAGCACCACCGCCCTCCTGTGGGGAAGCTGCCTCTTGGGCAGGGCCTCTCTGTGTCAGCGTGAGCGTCTGTGTGTCTGTCCCGGGGGGTGTCTGTCTGGGTCCGTGTCTCGGATCCTCTCAATCTCTCTGTCTCTGCCTCTGTCTCTGTCTCTGTCTCTGTGTCTCTCAGGTCGGTCAGTCAGGAGCTGTCCAGGGTGGCCGCGGGGCCTGGGGTTGAGGGCGCGGTCCGGGTCCCGTGGGCGGGGCGCGGGGCGGGGCGGGGAAGGGTGGCCCGCCCTGGTCTCCCCGCGCCCCGCCGCCCGCCCCGGAGGGGTTTCCGGTGATGCCCTCTGGTCGCGCCGGTGGCTCCAGCTGGATTTGGGCAAGTTGGGGCCGGGCCGGAGCGGCGGCCGCCGGGGGTTGTTGGGCCCGGGTTCGTTGGGAGGCGCCTCGGGCCGGAGGGGCCTCGCCGGCCCGGGGCCCCGACGCGCTGACGCGCCGACGCGCCGACGCGCCCGACGCCCCGGGCCACCTGTCCCCGAGCAGAGCAGCCGGATGTCCTGCGACCCGTCGCCGGGATGCGGGCGGACAGGAGGCCTGGAGCGTCCGGGGCCGGCTTGGGAGAGCGCCTAGACTTGCGCCCCGCCCGCCCACAGTCCCCGGGGTGCCCGAGGCCTCCCGCGCCCTGGGCGGGCGGCAGGGCAGGGCAGGGCAGGGCAGGGCAGGGCAGGGCAGGGTTTGGCTGGCCGCGGCGGCGGCGGCGGCGGCGGCGGCGGCGGCGGGAGGCAGTGGCAGGCAGGCGGCAGGCGGCGGAGCGCGGGGCGCAGGGGACGCGGGCGGCCGGTGCGCGTCACAGGGGCTCGGGCGCGCGCGTCACAGACGCCAGGCGACGGCGCGTCACAGGGGCCAGGCGACAGCGCGCGCGCGCGCGAGGCTTCTTAGGGGCGCCGGCGGCAGCCGCCAGCGTCTACGGCCATACCACCCTGAACGCGCCCGATCTCGTCTGATCTCGGAAGCTAAGCAGGGTCGGGCCTGGTTAGTACTTGGATGGGAGACCGCCTGGGAATACCGGGTGCTGTAGGCTTTTGCCTCCCGCCGCCTCCCTCTCCTTTTGCGCCCCCCCCAACGGCCCCAGCGCCGCTCCCTCCACGCTCCTCCCGCCCCTCCTCCCTCCTCACCGGTCGCCCCATCGCCCCGCCACGCCCCCACCGCTGTCCAGCCGCGCGAGTGCCCCGCGGCCGCGGCCACCGCCGCCGCCGCCGCCGCCGCCGCCGCCCAGCCCTTCCACCTCGCGGCCCCACGGGAACCCAGGGCCAACCGGGGCCGGCCCCGCGTGGCCGTGCCCCCGACGCCGCCCTCGTCCGGCGGGCTCCCTCTGTCCTCGGCGGCCTCTTCCCACCCGCCAGGCTCCTGAGAGACCCTAGCGGTCCACTCGGCCGGCGCGGCACCCAAGCAGTTGGTCGAGTCGTGGTGTGCGATGGAACGGATCCCGCTCCGGGCTGCGGAGGCCCGGACAGCTTCAGCAAGCTGCCAGCAGCCCCTCCGTCTTCCAGAGCCCATCTAGGAAAGACCCCGGGTCAGGCCTCTCCAAACAGCACCTACAGAAGGACGGGGCCCACTGGGCTCGAGAGGAGCCTTCCGGGCCTGGCCATCCATCCCAAGCGGGACGGCTTCTGGATTTTCTGATGCCTGCGCCGTGTGTCAGCTTCTCCAAGTCGGTACCTGGCTGTCCTTGATACCGTCGTTCGCGAGAAACCCTCGTTTCCGCACCGGAGTTGGTACGGGTCCTTTTGTGTTGTCTTTCCTTAAAGACGTCCCCTTCCCCAAGTGTCTAAGTTTCAAGCGCCTCCCCCCGCTCCCCGGCTGGGATGCAACTCCGTCTCCGTCTTCGCTTTTGTCTTTTGGGGGGGGGGGGGTCCTGCCTTCGTTTGAAAGGTCGGTGTCTGGCTCCTCGTGGATCCCTTGCATCCGTTTTGATTCTGAACAGACTGGATGGAAGGATTAGGAATCTTGCTGCGCTGGCCCAGGGTTTTGGTGTCCCCTCACTCAGGTGCCTCACTCTGTCCTGCCCCCCTCCTGGCCTCTGTCTGCCAGAGGGAGTGGACGAGTCCCCCGAGAGGACATTTCCGTCCTCAGCGGCCAGCCCTTCCTGGCTCCTTGGCTTGAGCTTTCATATCGTGCGGCTCGGGCAGCTTTGAAAGTCTGCTCTTCCCCTGCCTGTGTCCGCGCAGACTATCGCGGAAAGGGGATCCGGGAAAGCGGGAGGGGAGTTTGCTCCAGGGGAGGAGAGCGGGGATGACAGGGAGGAGGAGAGGGGAGACTTGCCTCAGATCGCACGGACTTTTACATTTTCAAGGGGGGAATTCATCAAGGTAAGCCGTCTCTTCCCCACCGCAGACAGAAAGCAATAGTTGCTCGCTGTGGAGAAGCTGGGACATGCGGGCAGAGCAGGAAGAGAGGACCTCAACCTCCATCCTCTCACCGTTCAGCAATCATCCTGGGAGCGAATATCCTCGTGTTTCCCTTTTCCCGTGGGCCCCACTTTCCCTGCCAGAGCAGACCCAGGGCACCTGTGGCCTGCTTCCTGCTTGCCCGGGATGGCGGGGTGGCGGGGCGGGGCGGGCCGCGCGTCGCTCCCTGCAGGGTAGCGCCCTGGGTGGTTCTGGTTCCGACGGCTCCCCCAATCTGACCTCCGATGAGCGTGTTCTGCTGGGAGAACTGGGGCTGTGTCTCCGTAAGTTTCCCGGAGTGCGGCCCCGGAGGCTTGGTCTCAAACGAAGGCTCGGCAGCAAGGGCCGCCGTTCCTGCGAGGGACTCGCCCTCCCTGAGCGGCAGTTGCCTCATCTGGTTGGAAAGGGGGTCCTGTTAGTGCCTCGTCGGTGGCGTTGTTGCGAGCGCGGAAGCGGGAGCACGGAGCACACCGCTCAGCACGGAGCGCGGCACTGGTTGGTGCGCGCTCATCGTCTGCCGTCCTTCCCTGTGAGCATAGTGCTTTCCGCCGACATTCGCCCGGCACCTGCGGGCCGCGTGCCTGCTTGGGGCCGGACCCAGCAGCCGAGGACGCAGGTGCCAAAATCTCTGCCTTTGGGGGAGTTCGCCGCCTCGTGCCTGGGACGGGAGGACCGACGGCAGACCAACACGTCCCGACGAGAGGCGGCGTCCCCGACGACGGGACGCGGTGCCGTGGGAAATGGAGAGCCTGGCACAGCCGAGGTCCTGGTCAGACATGCGTTGATGGCGTCGCTCTCTTTCCCCCAGCCCGCCCCCCGCCCCCCACCCCGGCCCCCCGGCCCTTTCCTCTCCCTCGCGTCCCGAGGTCCCCTTTCCAACGGGATCCAAGAACGCCCACAGGGCCCAAACTCTTGAGATGGGCAGTGCAGACATCGTGCACTGGATCCCGGGTGGACGACGGGAGAGGGCTGCGGCCCAGAACCCTGAAGCCCAGAGGTCTCGGGACGGGGATACCGGTGACGTCGGGAGGCACCAACGGGTGTTCCGACGTGCGTTTCCCTCCCCGTAATCACACCGTGGCGCTCATCCGTCCATCCTCGGCGTGCTAGCCATCTTGGTAAAACTAAGGAGACTTAACGGGTGAGCTAACCTGTGGGAGACCCTGGGTAATGTCCCTACCTGCGCTCGAGCAGACTGTGGACGCTGTGGTCGTCGGGGAGGGGGTTCTGTACGTCTGGTAGATTGCGTTGGTTTCTCGGGCGAAGTTCTCCGTGTCCTGACTTTTCTGGCTGCTCGTTCTGTCAACTCAGGAAGTCCGGGGGCGCCCCGCAGAAAGAGGAAAAGAGCCAGAACGAAGAGGCGAAGAGAGAAGGAAAGAAACACACAAACACGCACGCGCACACAAAAACGCGCACACACAGAGCGAGAGCGAGAGCGAGAGCGAGAGCGAGAGCGAGCCCGAGCCCGGCTGCCTGTCCGTGGCTCCTGGGCGTCCGGGTCGCGGGACAGGGATCCCAGGAGCGCTGCACTCCTGAGACCCTGTCTGCACGTCCCAGGGCCCCAGGGGTGATCGCCAGCCCCAGGGCCCCCGCCTCCTTGCCCGGGCCCAGCTCAAGCACCACCGCCCTCCTGTGGGGAAGCTGCCTCTTGGGCAGGGCCTCTCTGTGTCAGCGTGAGCGTCTGTGTGTCTGTCCCGGGGGGTGTCTGTCTGGGTCCGTGTCTCGGATCCTCTCAATCTCTCTGTCTCTGCCTCTGTCTCTGTCTCTGTCTCTGTGTCTCTCAGGTCGGTCAGTCAGGAGCTGTCCAGGGTGGCCGCGGGGCCTGGGGTTGAGGGCGCGGTCCGGGTCCCGTGGGCGGGGCGCGGGGCGGGGCGGGGAAGGGTGGCCCGCCCTGGTCTCCCCGCGCCCCGCCGCCCGCCCCGGAGGGGTTTCCGGTGATGCCCTCTGGTCGCGCCGGTGGCTCCAGCTGGATTTGGGCAAGTTGGGGCCGGGCCGGAGCGGCGGCCGCCGGGGGTTGTTGGGCCCGGGTTCGTTGGGAGGCGCCTCGGGCCGGAGGGGCCTCGCCGGCCCGGGGCCCCGACGCGCTGACGCGCCGACGCGCCGACGCGCCCGACGCCCCGGGCCACCTGTCCCCGAGCAGAGCAGCCGGATGTCCTGCGACCCGTCGCCGGGATGCGGGCGGACAGGAGGCCTGGAGCGTCCGGGGCCGGCTTGGGAGAGCGCCTAGACTTGCGCCCCGCCCGCCCACAGTCCCCGGGGTGCCCGAGGCCTCCCGCGCCCTGGGCGGGCGGCAGGGCAGGGCAGGGCAGGGCAGGGCAGGGCAGGGCAGGGTTTGGCTGGCCGCGGCGGCGGCGGCGGCGGCGGCGGCGGCGGCGGCGGGAGGCAGTGGCAGGCAGGCGGCAGGCGGCGGAGCGCGGGGCGCAGGGGACGCGGGCGGCCGGTGCGCGTCACAGGGGCTCGGGCGCGCGCGTCACAGACGCCAGGCGACGGCGCGTCACAGGGGCCAGGCGACAGCGCGCGCGCGCGCGAGGCTTCTTAGGGGCGCCGGCGGCAGCCGCCAGCGTCTACGGCCATACCACCCTGAACGCGCCCGATCTCGTCTGATCTCGGAAGCTAAGCAGGGTCGGGCCTGGTTAGTACTTGGATGGGAGACCGCCTGGGAATACCGGGTGCTGTAGGCTTTTGCCTCCCGCCGCCTCCCTCTCCTTTTGCGCCCCCCCCCCCCCCGCCCCCCGGCCCTAGAGCCGCTCCCTCCACGCTCCTCCCGCCCCTCCTCCCTCCTCACCGGTCGCCCCATCGCCCCGCCACGCCCCCACCGCTGTCCAGCCGCGCGAGTGCCCCGCGGCCGCGGCCACCGCCGCCGCCGCCGCCGCCGCCGCCCAGCCCTTCCACCTCGCGGCCCCACGGGAACCCAGGGCCAACCGGGGCCGGCCCCGCGTGGCCGTGCCCCCGACGCCGCCCTCGTCCGGCGGGCTCCCTCTGTCCTCGGCGGCCTCTTCCCACCCGCCAGGCTCCTGAGAGACCCTAGCGGTCCACTCGGCCGGCGCGGCACCCAAGCAGTTGGTCGAGTCGTGGTGTGCGATGGAACGGATCCCGCTCCGGGCTGCGGAGGCCCGGACAGCTTCAGCAAGCTGCCAGCAGCCCCTCCGTCTTCCAGAGCCCATCTAGGAAAGACCCCGGGTCAGGCCTCTCCAAACAGCACCTACAGAAGGACGGGGCCCACTGGGCTCGAGAGGAGCCTTCCGGGCCTGGCCATCCATCCCAAGCGGGACGGCTTCTGGATTTTCTGATGCCTGCGCCGTGTGTCAGCTTCTCCAAGTCGGTACCTGGCTGTCCTTGATACCGTCGTTCGCGAGAAACCCTCGTTTCCGCACCGGAGTTGGTACGGGTCCTTTTGTGTTGTCTTTCCTTAAAGACGTCCCCTTCCCCAAGTGTCTAAGTTTCAAGCGCCTCCCCCCGCTCCCCGGCTGGGATGCAACTCCGTCTCCGTCTTCGCTTTTGTCTTTTGGGGGGGGGGGGGTCCTGCCTTCGTTTGAAAGGTCGGTGTCTGGCTCCTCGTGGATCCCTTGCATCCGTTTTGATTCTGAACAGACTGGATGGAAGGATTAGGAATCTTGCTGCGCTGGCCCAGGGTTTTGGTGTCCCCTCACTCAGGTGCCTCACTCTGTCCTGCCCCCCTCCTGGCCTCTGTCTGCCAGAGGGAGTGGACGAGTCCCCCGAGAGGACATTTCCGTCCTCAGCGGCCAGCCCTTCCTGGCTCCTTGGCTTGAGCTTTCATATCGTGCGGCTCGGGCAGCTTTGAAAGTCTGCTCTTCCCCTGCCTGTGTCCGCGCAGACTATCGCGGAAAGGGGATCCGGGAAAGCGGGAGGGGAGTTTGCTCCAGGGGAGGAGAGCGGGGATGACAGGGAGGAGGAGAGGGGAGACTTGCCTCAGATCGCACGGACTTTTACATTTTCAAGGGGGGAATTCATCAAGGTAAGCCGTCTCTTCCCCACCGCAGACAGAAAGCAATAGTTGCTCGCTGTGGAGAAGCTGGGACATGCGGGCAGAGCAGGAAGAGAGGACCTCAACCTCCATCCTCTCACCGTTCAGCAATCATCCTGGGAGCGAATATCCTCGTGTTTCCCTTTTCCCGTGGGCCCCACTTTCCCTGCCAGAGCAGACCCAGGGCACCTGTGGCCTGCTTCCTGCTTGCCCGGGATGGCGGGGTGGCGGGGCGGGGCGGGCCGCGCGTCGCTCCCTGCAGGGTAGCGCCCTGGGTGGTTCTGGTTCCGACGGCTCCCCCAATCTGACCTCCGATGAGCGTGTTCTGCTGGGAGAACTGGGGCTGTGTCTCCGTAAGTTTCCCGGAGTGCGGGCCCGGAGGCTTGGTCTCAAACGAAGGCTCGGCAGCAAGGGCCGCCGTTCCTGCGAGGGACTCGCCCTCCCTGAGCGGCAGTTGCCTCATCTGGTTGGAAAGGGGGTCCTGTTAGTGCCTCGTCGGTGGCGTTGTTGCGAGCGCGGAAGCGGGAGCACGGAGCACACCGCTCAGCACGGAGCGCGGCACTGGTTGGTGCGCGCTCATCGTCTGCCGTCCTTCCCTGTGAGCATAGTGCTTTCCGCCGACATTCGCCCGGCACCTGCGGGCCGCGTGCCTGCTTGGGGCCGGACCCAGCAGCCGAGGACGCAGGTGCCAAAATCTCTGCCTTTGGGGGAGTTCGCCGCCTCGTGCCTGGGACGGGAGGACCGACGGCAGACCAACACGTCCCGACGAGAGGCGGCGTCCCCGACGACGGGACGCGGTGCCGTGGGAAATGGAGAGCCTGGCACAGCCGAGGTCCTGGTCAGACATGCGTTGATGGCGTCGCTCTCTTTCCCCCAGCCCGCCCCCCGCCCCCCACCCCGGCCCCCCGGCCCTTTCCTCTCCCTCGCGTCCCGAGGTCCCCTTTCCAACGGGATCCAAGAACGCCCACAGGGCCCAAACTCTTGAGATGGGCAGTGCAGACATCGTGCACTGGATCCCGGGTGGACGACGGGAGAGGGCTGCGGCCCAGAACCCTGAAGCCCAGAGGTCTCGGGACGGGGATACCGGTGACGTCGGGAGGCACCAACGGGTGTTCCGACGTGCGTTTCCCTCCCCGTAATCACACCGTGGCGCTCATCCGTCCATCCTCGGCGTGCTAGCCATCTTGGTAAAACTAAGGAGACTTAACGGGTGAGCTAACCTGTGGGAGACCCTGGGTAATGTCCCTACCTGCGCTCGAGCAGACTGTGGACGCTGTGGTCGTCGGGGAGGGGGTTCTGTACGTCTGGTAGATTGCGTTGGTTTCTCGGGCGAAGTTCTCCGTGTCCTGACTTTTCTGGCTGCTCGTTCTGTCAACTCAGGAAGTCCGGGGGCGCCCCGCAGAAAGAGGAAAAGAGCCAGAACGAAGAGGCGAAGAGAGAAGGAAAGAAACACACAAACACGCACGCGCACACAAAAACGCGCACACACAGAGCGAGAGCGAGAGCGAGAGCGAGAGCGAGAGCGAGCCCGAGCCCGGCTGCCTGTCCGTGGCTCCTGGGCGTCCGGGTCGCGGGAGAGGGATCCCAGGAGCGCTGCACTCCTGAGACCCTGTCTGCACGTCCCAGGGCCCCAGGGGTGATCGCCAGCCCCAGGGCCCCCGCCTCCTTGCCCGGGCCCAGCTCAAGCACCACCGCCCTCCTGTGGGGAAGCTGCCTCTTGGGCAGGGCCTCTCTGTGTCAGCGTGAGCGTCTGTGTGTCTGTCCCGGGGGGTGTCTGTCTGGGTCCGTGTCTCGGATCCTCTCAATCTCTCTGTCTCTGCCTCTGTCTCTGTCTCTGTCTCTGTGTCTCTCAGGTCGGTCAGTCAGGAGCTGTCCAGGGTGGCCGCGGGGCCTGGGGTTGAGGGCGCGGTCCGGGTCCCGTGGGCGGGGCGCGGGGCGGGGCGGGGAAGGGTGGCCCGCCCTGGTCTCCCCGCGCCCCGCCGCCCGCCCCGGAGGGGTTTCCGGTGATGCCCTCTGGTCGCGCCGGTGGCTCCAGCTGGATTTGGGCAAGTTGGGGCCGGGCCGGAGCGGCGGCCGCCGGGGGTTGTTGGGCCCGGGTTCGTTGGGAGGCGCCTCGGGCCGGAGGGGCCTCGCCGGCCCGGGGCCCCGACGCGCTGACGCGCCGACGCGCCGACGCGCCCGACGCCCCGGGCCACCTGTCCCCGAGCAGAGCAGCCGGATGTCCTGCGACCCGTCGCCGGGATGCGGGCGGACAGGAGGCCTGGAGCGTCCGGGGCCGGCTTGGGAGAGCGCCTAGACTTGCGCCCCGCCCGCCCACAGTCCCCGGGGTGCCCGAGGCCTCCCGCGCCCTGGGCGGGCGGCAGGGCAGGGCAGGGCAGGGCAGGGCAGGGCAGGGCAGGGTTTGGCTGGCCGCGGCGGCGGCGGCGGCGGCGGCGGCGGCGGCGGCGGGAGGCAGTGGCAGGCAGGCGGCAGGCGGCGGAGCGCGGGGCGCAGGGGACGCGGGCGGCCGGTGCGCGTCACAGGGGCTCGGGCGCGCGCGTCACAGACGCCAGGCGACGGCGCGTCACAGGGGCCAGGCGACAGCGCGCGCGCGCGCGAGGCTTCTTAGGGGCGCCGGCGGCAGCCGCCAGCGTCTACGGCCATACCACCCTGAACGCGCCCGATCTCGTCTGATCTCGGAAGCTAAGCAGGGTCGGGCCTGGTTAGTACTTGGATGGGAGACCGCCTGGGAATACCGGGTGCTGTAGGCTTTTGCCTCCCGCCGCCTCCCTCTCCTTTTGCGCCCCCCCCCCCCCCGCCCCCCGGCCCTAGAGCCGCTCCCTCCACGCTCCTCCCGCCCCTCCTCCCTCCTCACCGGTCGCCCCATCGCCCCGCCACGCCCCCACCGCTGTCCAGCCGCGCGAGTGCCCCGCGGCCGCGGCCACCGCCGCCGCCGCCGCCGCCGCCGCCCAGCCCTTCCACCTCGCGGCCCCACGGGAACCCAGGGCCAACCGGGGCCGGCCCCGCGTGGCCGTGCCCCCGACGCCGCCCTCGTCCGGCGGGCTCCCTCTGTCCTCGGCGGCCTCTTCCCACCCGCCAGGCTCCTGAGAGACCCTAGCGGTCCACTCGGCCGGCGCGGCACCCAAGCAGTTGGTCGAGTCGTGGTGTGCGATGGAACGGATCCCGCTCCGGGCTGCGGAGGCCCGGACAGCTTCAGCAAGCTGCCAGCAGCCCCTCCGTCTTCCAGAGCCCATCTAGGAAAGACCCCGGGTCAGGCCTCTCCAAACAGCACCTACAGAAGGACGGGGCCCACTGGGCTCGAGAGGAGCCTTCCGGGCCTGGCCATCCATCCCAAGCGGGACGGCTTCTGGATTTTCTGATGCCTGCGCCGTGTGTCAGCTTCTCCAAGTCGGTACCTGGCTGTCCTTGATACCGTCGTTCGCGAGAAACCCTCGTTTCCGCACCGGAGTTGGTACGGGTCCTTTTGTGTTGTCTTTCCTTAAAGACGTCCCCTTCCCCAAGTGTCTAAGTTTCAAGCGCCTCCCCCCGCTCCCCGGCTGGGATGCAACTCCGTCTCCGTCTTCGCTTTTGTCTTTTGGGGGGGGGGGGTGTCCTGCCTTCGTTTGAAAGGTCGGTGTCTGGCTCCTCGTGGATCCCTTGCATCCGTTTTGATTCTGAACAGACTGGATGGAAGGATTAGGAATCTTGCTTCGTTGGCCCAGGGTTTTGGTGTCCCCTCACTCAGGTGCCTCACTCTGTCCTGCCCCCCTCCTGGCCTCTGTCTGCCAGAGGGAGTGGACGAGTCCCCCGAGAGGACATTTCCGTCCTCAGCGGCCAGCCCTTCCTGGCTCCTTGGCTTCAGCTTTCATTTCGTGCGGCTCGGGCAGCTTTGAAAGTCTGCTCTTCCCCTGCCTGTGTCCGCGCAGACTATCGCGGAAAGGGGATCCGGGAAAGCGGGAGGGGAGTTTGCTCCAGGGGAGGAGAGCGGGGATGACAGGGAGGAGGAGAGGGGAGACTTGCCTCAGATCGCACGGACTTTTACATTTTCAAGGGGGGAATTCATCAAGGTAAGCCGTCTCTTCCCCACCGCAGACAGAAAGCAATAGTTGCTCGCTGTGGAGAAGCTGGGACATGCGGGCAGAGCAGGAAGAGAGGACCTCAACCTCCATCCTCTCACCGTTCAGCAATCATCCTGGGAGCGAATATCCTCGTGTTTCCCTTTTCCCGTGGGCCCCACTTTCCCTGCCAGAGCAGACCCAGGGCACCTGTGGCCTGCTTCCTGCTTGCCCGGGATGGCGGGGTGGCGGGGCGGGGCGGGCCGCGCGTCGCTCCCTGCAGGGTAGCGCCCTGGGTGGTTCTGGTTCCGACGGCTCCCCCAATCTGACCTCCGATGAGCGTGTTCTGCTGGGAGAACTGGGGCTGTGTCTCCGTAAGTTTCCCGGAGTGCGGGCCCGGAGGCTTGGTCTCAAACGAAGGCTCGGCAGCAAGGGCCGCCGTTCCTGCGAGGGACTCGCCCTCCCTGAGCGGCAGTTGCCTCATCTGGTTGGAAAGGGGGTCCTGTTAGTGCCTCGTCGGTGGCGTTGTTGCGAGCGCGGAAGCGGGAGCACGGAGCACACCGCTCAGCACGGAGCGCGGCACTGGTTGGTGCGCGCTCATCGTCTGCCGTCCTTCCCTGTGAGCATAGTGCTTTCCGCCGACATTCGCCCGGCACCTGCGGGCCGCGTGCCTGCTTGGGGCCGGACCCAGCAGCCGAGGACGCAGGTGCCAAAATCTCTGCCTTTGGGGGAGTTCGCCGCCTCGTGCCTGGGACGGGAGGACCGACGGCAGACCAACACGTCCCGACGAGAGGCGGCGTCCCCGACGACGGGACGCGGTGCCGTGGGAAATGGAGAGCCTGGCACAGCCGAGGTCCTGGTCAGACATGCGTTGATGGCGTCGCTCTCTTTCCCCCAGCCCGCCCCCCGCCCCCCACCCCGGCCCCCCGGCCCTTTCCTCTCCCTCGCGTCCCGAGGTCCCCTTTCCAACGGGATCCAAGAACGCCCACAGGGCCCAAACTCTTGAGATGGGCAGTGCAGACATCGTGCACTGGATCCCGGGTGGACGACGGGAGAGGGCTGCGGCCCAGAACCCTGAAGCCCAGAGGTCTCGGGACGGGGATACCGGTGACGTCGGGAGGCACCAACGGGTGTTCCGACGTGCGTTTCCCTCCCCGTAATCACACCGTGGCGCTCATCCGTCCATCCTCGGCGTGCTAGCCATCTTGGTAAAACTAAGGAGACTTAACGGGTGAGCTAACCTGTGGGAGACCCTGGGTAATGTCCCTACCTGCGCTCGAGCAGACTGTGGACGCTGTGGTCGTCGGGGAGGGGGTTCTGTACGTCTGGTAGATTGCGTTGGTTTCTCGGGCGAAGTTCTCCGTGTCCTGACTTTTCTGGCTGCTCGTTCTGTCAACTCAGGAAGTCCGGGGGCGCCCCGCAGAAAGAGGAAAAGAGCCAGAACGAAGAGGCGAAGAGAGAAGGAAAGAAACACACAAACACGCACGCGCACACAAAAACGCGCACACACAGAGCGAGAGCGAGAGCGAGAGCGAGAGCGAGAGCGAGCCCGAGCCCGGCTGCCTGTCCGTGGCTCCTGGGCGTCCGGGTCGCGGGACAGGGATCCCAGGAGCGCTGCACTCCTGAGACCCTGTCTGCACGTCCCAGGGCCCCAGGGGTGATCGCCAGCCCCAGGGCCCCCGCCTCCTTGCCCGGGCCCAGCTCAAGCACCACCGCCCTCCTGTGGGGAAGCTGCCTCTTGGGCAGGGCCTCTCTGTGTCAGCGTGAGCGTCTGTGTGTCTGTCCCGGGGGGTGTCTGTCTGGGTCCGTGTCTCGGATCCTCTCAATCTCTCTGTCTCTGCCTCTGTCTCTGTCTCTGTCTCTGTGTCTCTCAGGTCGGTCAGTCAGGAGCTGTCCAGGGTGGCCGCGGGGCCTGGGGTTGAGGGCGCGGTCCGGGTCCCGTGGGCGGGGCGCGGGGCGGGGCGGGGAAGGGTGGCCCGCCCTGGTCTCCCCGCGCCCCGCCGCCCGCCCCGGAGGGCTTTCCGGTGATGCCCTCTGGTCGCGCCGGTGGCTCCAGCTGGATTTGGGCAAGTTGGGGCCGGGCCGGAGCGGCGGCCGCCGGGGGTTGTTGGGCCCGGGTTCGTTGGGAGGCGCCTCGGGCCGGAGGGGCCTCGCCGGCCCGGGGCCCCGACGCGCTGACGCGCCGACGCGCCGACGCGCCCGACGCCCCGGGCCACCTGTCCCCGAGCAGAGCAGCCGGATGTCCTGCGACCCGTCGCCGGGATGCGGGCGGACAGGAGGCCTGGAGCGTCCGGGGCCGGCTTGGGAGAGCGCCTAGACTTGCGCCCCGCCCGCCCACAGTCCCCGGGGTGCCCGAGGCCTCCCGCGCCCTGGGCGGGCGGCAGGGCAGGGCAGGGCAGGGCAGGGCAGGGCAGGGCAGGGTTTGGCTGGCCGCGGCGGCGGCGGCGGCGGCGGCGGCGGCGGCGGGAGGCAGTGGCAGGCAGGCGGCAGGCGGCGGAGCGCGGGGCGCAGGGGACGCGGGCGGCCGGTGCGCGTCACAGGGGCTCGGGCGCGCGCGTCACAGACGCCAGGCGACGGCGCGTCACAGGGGCCAGGCGACAGCGCGCGCGCGCGCGAGGCTTCTTAGGGGCGCCGGCGGCAGCCGCCAGCGTCTACGGCCATACCACCCTGAACGCGCCCGATCTCGTCTGATCTCGGAAGCTAAGCAGGGTCGGGCCTGGTTAGTACTTGGATGGGAGACCGCCTGGGAATACCGGGTGCTGTAGGCTTTTGCCTCCCGCCGCCTCCCTCTCCTTTTGCGCCCCCCCCAACGGCCCCAGCGCCGCTCCCTCCACGCTCCTCCCGCCCCTCCTCCCTCCTCACCGGTCGCCCCATCGCCCCGCCACGCCCCCACCGCTGTCCAGCCGCGCGAGTGCCCCGCGGCCGCGGCCACCGCCGCCGCCGCCGCCGCCGCCGCCGCCCAGCCCTTCCACCTCGCGGCCCCACGGGAACCCAGGGCCAACCGGGGCCGGCCCCGCGTGGCCGTGCCCCCGACGCCGCCCTCGTCCGGCGGGCTCCCTCTGTCCTCGGCGGCCTCTTCCCACCCGCCAGGCTCCTGAGAGACCCTAGCGGTCCACTCGGCCGGCGCGGCACCCAAGCAGTTGGTCGAGTCGTGGTGTGCGATGGAACGGATCCCGCTCCGGGCTGCGGAGGCCCGGACAGCTTCAGCAAGCTGCCAGCAGCCCCTCCGTCTTCCAGAGCCCATCTAGGAAAGACCCCGGGTCAGGCCTCTCCAAACAGCACCTACAGAAGGACGGGGCCCACTGGGCTCGAGAGGAGCCTTCCGGGCCTGGCCATCCATCCCAAGCGGGACGGCTTCTGGATTTTCTGATGCCTGCGCCGTGTGTCAGCTTCTCCAAGTCGGTACCTGGCTGTCCTTGATACCGTCGTTCGCGAGAAACCCTCGTTTCCGCACCGGAGTTGGTACGGGTCCTTTTGTGTTGTCTTTCCTTAAAGACGTCCCCTTCCCCAAGTGTCTAAGTTTCAAGCGCCTCCCCCCGCTCCCCGGCTGGGATGCAACTCCGTCTCCGTCTTCGCTTTTGTCTTTTGGGGGGGGGGGGTCCTGCCTTCGTTTGAAAGGTCGGTGTCTGGCTCCTCGTGGATCCCTTGCATCCGTTTTGATTCTGAACAGACTGGATGGAAGGATTAGGAATCTTGCTGCGCTGGCCCAGGGTTTTGGTGTCCCCTCACTCAGGTGCCTCACTCTGTCCTGCCCCCCTCCTGGCCTCTGTCTGCCAGAGGGAGTGGACGAGTCCCCCGAGAGGACATTTCCGTCCTCAGCGGCCAGCCCTTCCTGGCTCCTTGGCTTGAGCTTTCATATCGTGCGGCTCGGGCAGCTTTGAAAGTCTGCTCTTCCCCTGCCTGTGTCCGCGCAGACTATCGCGGAAAGGGGATCCGGGAAAGCGGGAGGGGAGTTTGCTCCAGGGGAGGAGAGCGGGGATGACAGGGAGGAGGAGAGGGGAGACTTGCCTCAGATCGCACGGACTTTTACATTTTCAAGGGGGGAATTCATCAAGGTAAGCCGTCTCTTCCCCACCGCAGACAGAAAGCAATAGTTGCTCGCTGTGGAGAAGCTGGGACATGCGGGCAGAGCAGGAAGAGAGGACCTCAACCTCCATCCTCTCACCGTTCAGCAATCATCCTGGGAGCGAATATCCTCGTGTTTCCCTTTTCCCGTGGGCCCCACTTTCCCTGCCAGAGCAGACCCAGGGCACCTGTGGCCTGCTTCCTGCTTGCCCGGGATGGCGGGGTGGCGGGGCGGGGCGGGCCGCGCGTCGCTCCCTGCAGGGTAGCGCCCTGGGTGGTTCTGGTTCCGACGGCTCCCCCAATCTGACCTCCGATGAGCGTGTTCTGCTGGGAGAACTGGGGCTGTGTCTCCGTAAGTTTCCCGGAGTGCGGCCCCGGAGGCTTGGTCTCAAACGAAGGCTCGGCAGCAAGGGCCGCCGTTCCTGCGAGGGACTCGCCCTCCCTGAGCGGCAGTTGCCTCATCTGGTTGGAAAGGGGGTCCTGTTAGTGCCTCGTCGGTGGCGTTGTTGCGAGCGCGGAAGCGGGAGCACGGAGCACACCGCTCAGCACGGAGCGCGGCACTGGTTGGTGCGCGCTCATCGTCTGCCGTCCTTCCCTGTGAGCATAGTGCTTTCCGCCGACATTCGCCCGGCACCTGCGGGCCGCGTGCCTGCTTGGGGCCGGACCCAGCAGCCGAGGACGCAGGTGCCAAAATCTCTGCCTTTGGGGGAGTTCGCCGCCTCGTGCCTGGGACGGGAGGACCGACGGCAGACCAACACGTCCCGACGAGAGGCGGCGTCCCCGACGACGGGACGCGGTGCCGTGGGAAATGGAGAGCCTGGCACAGCCGAGGTCCTGGTCAGACATGCGTTGATGGCGTCGCTCTCTTTCCCCCAGCCCGCCCCCCGCCCCCCACCCCGGCCCCCCGGCCCTTTCCTCTCCCTCGCGTCCCGAGGTCCCCTTTCCAACGGGATCCAAGAACGCCCACAGGGCCCAAACTCTTGAGATGGGCAGTGCAGACATCGTGCACTGGATCCCGGGTGGACGACGGGAGAGGGCTGCGGCCCAGAACCCTGAAGCCCAGAGGTCTCGGGACGGGGATACCGGTGACGTCGGGAGGCACCAACGGGTGTTCCGACGTGCGTTTCCCTCCCCGTAATCACACCGTGGCGCTCATCCGTCCATCCTCGGCGTGCTAGCCATCTTGGTAAAACTAAGGAGACTTAACGGGTGAGCTAACCTGTGGGAGACCCTGGGTAATGTCCCTACCTGCGCTCGAGCAGACTGTGGACGCTGTGGTCGTCGGGGAGGGGGTTCTGTACGTCTGGTAGATTGCGTTGGTTTCTCGGGCGAAGTTCTCCGTGTCCTGACTTTTCTGGCTGCTCGTTCTGTCAACTCAGGAAGTCCGGGGGCGCCCCGCAGAAAGAGGAAAAGAGCCAGAACGAAGAGGCGAAGAGAGAAGGAAAGAAACACACAAACACGCACGCGCACACAAAAACGCGCACACACAGAGCGAGAGCGAGAGCGAGAGCGAGAGCGAGAGCGAGCCCGAGCCCGGCTGCCTGTCCGTGGCTCCTGGGCGTCCGGGTCGCGGGAGAGGGATCCCAGGAGCGCTGCACTCCTGAGACCCTGTCTGCACGTCCCAGGGCCCCAGGGGTGATCGCCAGCCCCAGGGCCCCCGCCTCCTTGCCCGGGCCCAGCTCAAGCACCACCGCCCTCCTGTGGGGAAGCTGCCTCTTGGGCAGGGCCTCTCTGTGTCAGCGTGAGCGTCTGTGTGTCTGTCCCGGGGGGTGTCTGTCTGGGTCCGTGTCTCGGATCCTCTCAATCTCTCTGTCTCTGCCTCTGTCTCTGTCTCTGTCTCTGTGTCTCTCAGGTCGGTCAGTCAGGAGCTGTCCAGGGTGGCCGCGGGGCCTGGGGTTGAGGGCGCGGTCCGGGTCCCGTGGGCGGGGCGCGGGGCGGGGCGGGGAAGGGTGGCCCGCCCTGGTCTCCCCGCGCCCCGCCGCCCGCCCCGGAGGGGTTTCCGGTGATGCCCTCTGGTCGCGCCGGTGGCTCCAGCTGGATTTGGGCAAGTTGGGGCCGGGCCGGAGCGGCGGCCGCCGGGGGTTGTTGGGCCCGGGTTCGTTGGGAGGCGCCTCGGGCCGGAGGGGCCTCGCCGGCCCGGGGCCCCGACGCGCTGACGCGCCGACGCGCCGACGCGCCCGACGCCCCGGGCCACCTGTCCCCGAGCAGAGCAGCCGGATGTCCTGCGACCCGTCGCCGGGATGCGGGCGGACAGGAGGCCTGGAGCGTCCGGGGCCGGCTTGGGAGAGCGCCTAGACTTGCGCCCCGCCCGCCCACAGTCCCCGGGGTGCCCGAGGCCTCCCGCGCCCTGGGCGGGCGGCAGGGCAGGGCAGGGCAGGGCAGGGCAGGGCAGGGCAGGGTTTGGCTGGCCGCGGCGGCGGCGGCGGCGGCGGCGGCGGCGGCGGCGGGAGGCAGTGGCAGGCAGGCGGCAGGCGGCGGAGCGCGGGGCGCAGGGGACGCGGGCGGCCGGTGCGCGTCACAGGGGCTCGGGCGCGCGCGTCACAGACGCCAGGCGACGGCGCGTCACAGGGGCCAGGCGACAGCGCGCGCGCGCGCGAGGCTTCTTAGGGGCGCCGGCGGCAGCCGCCAGCGTCTACGGCCATACCACCCTGAACGCGCCCGATCTCGTCTGATCTCGGAAGCTAAGCAGGGTCGGGCCTGGTTAGTACTTGGATGGGAGACCGCCTGGGAATACCGGGTGCTGTAGGCTTTTGCCTCCCGCCGCCTCCCTCTCCTTTTGCGCCCCCCCCAACGGCCCCAGCGCCGCTCCCTCCACGCTCCTCCCGCCCCTCCTCCCTCCTCACCGGTCGCCCCATCGCCCCGCCACGCCCCCACCGCTGTCCAGCCGCGCGAGTGCCCCGCGGCCGCGGCCACCGCCGCCGCCGCCGCCGCCGCCGCCGCCCAGCCCTTCCACCTCGCGGCCCCACGGGAACCCAGGGCCAACCGGGGCCGGCCCCGCGTGGCCGTGCCCCCGACGCCGCCCTCGTCCGGCGGGCTCCCTCTGTCCTCGGCGGCCTCTTCCCACCCGCCAGGCTCCTGAGAGACCCTAGCGGTCCACTCGGCCGGCGCGGCACCCAAGCAGTTGGTCGAGTCGTGGTGTGCGATGGAACGGATCCCGCTCCGGGCTGCGGAGGCCCGGACAGCTTCAGCAAGCTGCCAGCAGCCCCTCCGTCTTCCAGAGCCCATCTAGGAAAGACCCCGGGTCAGGCCTCTCCAAACAGCACCTACAGAAGGACGGGGCCCACTGGGCTCGAGAGGAGCCTTCCGGGCCTGGCCATCCATCCCAAGCGGGACGGCTTCTGGATTTTCTGATGCCTGCGCCGTGTGTCAGCTTCTCCAAGTCGGTACCTGGCTGTCCTTGATACCGTCGTTCGCGAGAAACCCTCGTTTCCGCACCGGAGTTGGTACGGGTCCTTTTGTGTTGTCTTTCCTTAAAGACGTCCCCTTCCCCAAGTGTCTAAGTTTCAAGCGCCTCCCCCCGCTCCCCGGCTGGGATGCAACTCCGTCTCCGTCTTCGCTTTTGTCTTTTGGGGGGGGGGGGGTCCTGCCTTCGTTTGAAAGGTCGGTGTCTGGCTCCTCGTGGATCCCTTGCATCCGTTTTGATTCTGAACAGACTGGATGGAAGGATTAGGAATCTTGCTGCGCTGGCCCAGGGTTTTGGTGTCCCCTCACTCAGGTGCCTCACTCTGTCCTGCCCCCCTCCTGGCCTCTGTCTGCCAGAGGGAGTGGACGAGTCCCCCGAGAGGACATTTCCGTCCTCAGCGGCCAGCCCTTCCTGGCTCCTTGGCTTGAGCTTTCATATCGTGCGGCTCGGGCAGCTTTGAAAGTCTGCTCTTCCCCTGCCTGTGTCCGCGCAGACTATCGCGGAAAGGGGATCCGGGAAAGCGGGAGGGGAGTTTGCTCCAGGGGAGGAGAGCGGGGATGACAGGGAGGAGGAGAGGGGAGACTTGCCTCAGATCGCACGGACTTTTACATTTTCAAGGGGGGAATTCATCAAGGTAAGCCGTCTCTTCCCCACCGCAGACAGAAAGCAATAGTTGCTCGCTGTGGAGAAGCTGGGACATGCGGGCAGAGCAGGAAGAGAGGACCTCAACCTCCATCCTCTCACCGTTCAGCAATCATCCTGGGAGCGAATATCCTCGTGTTTCCCTTTTCCCGTGGGCCCCACTTTCCCTGCCAGAGCAGACCCAGGGCACCTGTGGCCTGCTTCCTGCTTGCCCGGGATGGCGGGGTGGCGGGGCGGGGCGGGCCGCGCGTCGCTCCCTGCAGGGTAGCGCCCTGGGTGGTTCTGGTTCCGACGGCTCCCCCAATCTGACCTCCGATGAGCGTGTTCTGCTGGGAGAACTGGGGCTGTGTCTCCGTAAGTTTCCCGGAGTGCGGGCCCGGAGGCTTGGTCTCAAACGAAGGCTCGGCAGCAAGGGCCGCCGTTCCTGCGAGGGACTCGCCCTCCCTGAGCGGCAGTTGCCTCATCTGGTTGGAAAGGGGGTCCTGTTAGTGCCTCGTCGGTGGCGTTGTTGCGAGCGCGGAAGCGGGAGCACGGAGCACACCGCTCAGCACGGAGCGCGGCACTGGTTGGTGCGCGCTCATCGTCTGCCGTCCTTCCCTGTGAGCATAGTGCTTTCCGCCGACATTCGCCCGGCACCTGCGGGCCGCGTGCCTGCTTGGGGCCGGACCCAGCAGCCGAGGACGCAGGTGCCAAAATCTCTGCCTTTGGGGGAGTTCGCCGCCTCGTGCCTGGGACGGGAGGACCGACGGCAGACCAACACGTCCCGACGAGAGGCGGCGTCCCCGACGACGGGACGCGGTGCCGTGGGAAATGGAGAGCCTGGCACAGCCGAGGTCCTGGTCAGACATGCGTTGATGGCGTCGCTCTCTTTCCCCCAGCCCGCCCCCCGCCCCCCACCCCGGCCCCCCGGCCCTTTCCTCTCCCTCGCGTCCCGAGGTCCCCTTTCCAACGGGATCCAAGAACGCCCACAGGGCCCAAACTCTTGAGATGGGCAGTGCAGACATCGTGCACTGGATCCCGGGTGGACGACGGGAGAGGGCTGCGGCCCAGAACCCTGAAGCCCAGAGGTCTCGGGACGGGGATACCGGTGACGTCGGGAGGCACCAACGGGTGTTCCGACGTGCGTTTCCCTCCCCGTAATCACACCGTGGCGCTCATCCGTCCATCCTCGGCGTGCTAGCCATCTTGGTAAAACTAAGGAGACTTAACGGGTGAGCTAACCTGTGGGAGACCCTGGGTAATGTCCCTACCTGCGCTCGAGCAGACTGTGGACGCTGTGGTCGTCGGGGAGGGGGTTCTGTACGTCTGGTAGATTGCGTTGGTTTCTCGGGCGAAGTTCTCCGTGTCCTGACTTTTCTGGCTGCTCGTTCTGTCAACTCAGGAAGTCCGGGGGCGCCCCGCAGAAAGAGGAAAAGAGCCAGAACGAAGAGGCGAAGAGAGAAGGAAAGAAACACACAAACACGCACGCGCACACAAAAACGCGCACACACAGAGCGAGAGCGAGAGCGAGAGCGAGAGCGAGAGCGAGCCCGAGCCCGGCTGCCTGTCCGTGGCTCCTGGGCGTCCGGGTCGCGGGACAGGGATCCCAGGAGCGCTGCACTCCTGAGACCCTGTCTGCACGTCCCAGGGCCCCAGGGGTGATCGCCAGCCCCAGGGCCCCCGCCTCCTTGCCCGGGCCCAGCTCAAGCACCACCGCCCTCCTGTGGGGAAGCTGCCTCTTGGGCAGGGCCTCTCTGTGTCAGCGTGAGCGTCTGTGTGTCTGTCCCGGGGGGTGTCTGTCTGGGTCCGTGTCTCGGATCCTCTCAATCTCTCTGTCTCTGCCTCTGTCTCTGTCTCTGTCTCTGTGTCTCTCAGGTCGGTCAGTCAGGAGCTGTCCAGGGTGGCCGCGGGGCCTGGGGTTGAGGGCGCGGTCCGGGTCCCGTGGGCGGGGCGCGGGGCGGGGCGGGGAAGGGTGGCCCGCCCTGGTCTCCCCGCGCCCCGCCGCCCGCCCCGGAGGGCTTTCCGGTGATGCCCTCTGGTCGCGCCGGTGGCTCCAGCTGGATTTGGGCAAGTTGGGGCCGGGCCGGAGCGGCGGCCGCCGGGGGTTGTTGGGCCCGGGTTCGTTGGGAGGCGCCTCGGGCCGGAGGGGCCTCGCCGGCCCGGGGCCCCGACGCGCTGACGCGCCGACGCGCCGACGCGCCCGACGCCCCGGGCCACCTGTCCCCGAGCAGAGCAGCCGGATGTCCTGCGACCCGTCGCCGGGATGCGGGCGGACAGGAGGCCTGGAGCGTCCGGGGCCGGCTTGGGAGAGCGCCTAGACTTGCGCCCCGCCCGCCCACAGTCCCCGGGCTGCCCGAGGCCTCCCGCGCCCTGGGCGGGCGGCAGGGCAGGGCAGGGCAGGGCAGGGCAGGGCAGGGTTTGGCTGGCCGCGGCGGCGGCGGCGGCGGCGGCGGCGGCGGCGGCGGGAGGCAGTGGCAGGCAGGCGGCAGGCGGCGGAGCGCGGGGCGCAGGGGACGCGGGCGGCCGGTGCGCGTCACAGGGGCTCGGGCGCGCGCGTCACAGACGCCAGGCGACGGCGCGTCACAGGGGCCAGGCGACAGCGCGCGCGCGCGCGAGGCTTCTTAGGGGCGCCGGCGGCAGCCGCCAGCGTCTACGGCCATACCACCCTGAACGCGCCCGATCTCGTCTGATCTCGGAAGCTAAGCAGGGTCGGGCCTGGTTAGTACTTGGATGGGAGACCGCCTGGGAATACCGGGTGCTGTAGGCTTTTGCCTCCCGCCGCCTCCCTCTCCTTTTGCGCCCCCCCCCCCCCCCCCCCGGCCCCAGCGCCGCTCCCTCCACGCTCCTCCCGCCCCTCCTCCCTCCTCACCGGTCGCCCCATCGCCCCGCCACGCCCCCACCGCTGTCCAGCCGCGCGAGTGCCCCGCGGCCGCGGCCACCGCCGCCGCCACCGCCGCCGCCGCCGCCCAGCCCTTCCACCTCGCGGCCCCACGGGAACCCAGGGCCAACCGGGGCCGGCCCCGCGTGGCCGTGCCCCCGACGCCGCCCTCGTCCGGCGGGCTCCCTCTGTCCTCGGCGGCCTCTTCCCACCCGCCAGGCTCCTGAGAGACCCTAGCGGTCCACTCGGCCGGCGCGGCACCCAAGCAGTTGGTCGAGTCGTGGTGTGCGATGGAACGGATCCCGCTCCGGGCTGCGGAGGCCCGGACAGCTTCAGCAAGCTGCCAGCAGCCCCTCCGTCTTCCAGAGCCCATCTAGGAAAGACCCCGGGTCAGGCCTCTCCAAACAGCACCTACAGAAGGACGGGGCCCACTGGGCTCGAGAGGAGCCTTCCGGGCCTGGCCATCCATCCCAAGCGGGACGGCTTCTGGATTTTCTGATGCCTGCGCCGTGTGTCAGCTTCTCCAAGTCGGTACCTGGCTGTCCTTGATACCGTCGTTCGCGAGAAACCCTCGTTTCCGCACCGGAGTTGGTACGGGTCCTTTTGTGTTGTCTTTCCTTAAAGACGTCCCCTTCCCCAAGTGTCTAAGTTTCAAGCGCCTCCCCCCGCTCCCCGGCTGGGATGCAACTCCGTCTCCGTCTTCGCTTTTGTCTTTTGGGGGGGGGGGGGTCCTGCCTTCGTTTGAAAGGTCGGTGTCTGGCTCCTCGTGGATCCCTTGCATCCGTTTTGATTCTGAACAGACTGGATGGAAGGATTAGGAATCTTGCTGCGCTGGCCCAGGGTTTTGGTGTCCCCTCACTCAGGTGCCTCACTCTGTCCTGCCCCCCTCCTGGCCTCTGTCTGCCAGAGGGAGTGGACGAGTCCCCCGAGAGGACATTTCCGTCCTCAGCGGCCAGCCCTTCCTGGCTCCTTGGCTTGAGCTTTCATATCGTGCGGCTCGGGCAGCTTTGAAAGTCTGCTCTTCCCCTGCCTGTGTCCGCGCAGACTATCGCGGAAAGGGGATCCGGGAAAGCGGGAGGGGAGTTTGCTCCAGGGGAGGAGAGCGGGGATGACAGGGAGGAGGAGAGGGGAGACTTGCCTCAGATCGCACGGACTTTTACATTTTCAAGGGGGGAATTCATCAAGGTAAGCCGTCTCTTCCCCACCGCAGACAGAAAGCAATAGTTGCTCGCTGTGGAGAAGCTGGGACATGCGGGCAGAGCAGGAAGAGAGGACCTCAACCTCCATCCTCTCACCGTTCAGCAATCATCCTGGGAGCGAATATCCTCGTGTTTCCCTTTTCCCGTGGGCCCCACTTTCCCTGCCAGAGCAGACCCAGGGCACCTGTGGCCTGCTTCCTGCTTGCCCGGGATGGCGGGGTGGCGGGGCGGGGCGGGCCGCGCGTCGCTCCCTGCAGGGTAGCGCCCTGGGTGGTTCTGGTTCCGACGGCTCCCCCAATCTGACCTCCGATGAGCGTGTTCTGCTGGGAGAACTGGGGCTGTGTCTCCGTAAGTTTCCCGGAGTGCGGGCCCGGAGGCTTGGTCTCAAACGAAGGCTCGGCAGCAAGGGCCGCCGTTCCTGCGAGGGACTCGCCCTCCCTGAGCGGCAGTTGCCTCATCTGGTTGGAAAGGGGGTCCTGTTAGTGCCTCGTCGGTGGCGTTGTTGCGAGCGCGGAAGCGGGAGCACGGAGCACACCGCTCAGCACGGAGCGCGGCACTGGTTGGTGCGCGCTCATCGTCTGCCGTCCTTCCCTGTGAGCATAGTGCTTTCCGCCGACATTCGCCCGGCACCTGCGGGCCGCGTGCCTGCTTGGGGCCGGACCCAGCAGCCGAGGACGCAGGTGCCAAAATCTCTGCCTTTGGGGGAGTTCGCCGCCTCGTGCCTGGGACGGGAGGACCGACGGCAGACCAACACGTCCCGACGAGAGGCGGCGTCCCCGACGACGGGACGCGGTGCCGTGGGAAATGGAGAGCCTGGCACAGCCGAGGTCCTGGTCAGACATGCGTTGATGGCGTCGCTCTCTTTCCCCCAGCCCGCCCCCCGCCCCCCACCCCGGCCCCCCGGCCCTTTCCTCTCCCTCGCGTCCCGAGGTCCCCTTTCCAACGGGATCCAAGAACGCCCACAGGGCCCAAACTCTTGAGATGGGCAGTGCAGACATCGTGCACTGGATCCCGGGTGGACGACGGGAGAGGGCTGCGGCCCAGAACCCTGAAGCCCAGAGGTCTCGGGACGGGGATACCGGTGACGTCGGGAGGCACCAACGGGTGTTCCGACGTGCGTTTCCCTCCCCGTAATCACACCGTGGCGCTCATCCGTCCATCCTCGGCGTGCTAGCCATCTTGGTAAAACTAAGGAGACTTAACGGGTGAGCTAACCTGTGGGAGACCCTGGGTAATGTCCCTACCTGCGCTCGAGCAGACTGTGGACGCTGTGGTCGTCGGGGAGGGGGTTCTGTACGTCTGGTAGATTGCGTTGGTTTCTCGGGCGAAGTTCTCCGTGTCCTGACTTTTCTGGCTGCTCGTTCTGTCAACTCAGGAAGTCCGGGGGCGCCCCGCAGAAAGAGGAAAAGAGCCAGAACGAAGAGGCGAAGAGAGAAGGAAAGAAACACACAAACACGCACGCGCACACAAAAACGCGCACACACAGAGCGAGAGCGAGAGCGAGAGCGAGAGCGAGAGCGAGCCCGAGCCCGGCTGCCTGTCCGTGGCTCCTGGGCGTCCGGGTCGCGGGAGAGGGATCCCAGGAGCGCTGCACTCCTGAGACCCTGTCTGCACGTCCCAGGGCCCCAGGGGTGATCGCCAGCCCCAGGGCCCCCGCCTCCTTGCCCGGGCCCAGCTCAAGCACCACCGCCCTCCTGTGGGGAAGCTGCCTCTTGGGCAGGGCCTCTCTGTGTCAGCGTGAGCGTCTGTGTGTCTGTCCCGGGGGGTGTCTGTCTGGGTCCGTGTCTCGGATCCTCTCAATCTCTCTGTCTCTGCCTCTGTCTCTGTCTCTGTCTCTGTGTCTCTCAGGTCGGTCAGTCAGGAGCTGTCCAGGGTGGCCGCGGGGCCTGGGGTTGAGGGCGCGGTCCGGGTCCCGTGGGCGGGGCGCGGGGCGGGGCGGGGAAGGGTGGCCCGCCCTGGTCTCCCCGCGCCCCGCCGCCCGCCCCGGAGGGCTTTCCGGTGATGCCCTCTGGTCGCGCCGGTGGCTCCAGCTGGATTTGGGCAAGTTGGGGCCGGGCCGGAGCGGCGGCCGCCGGGGGTTGTTGGGCCCGGGTTCGTTGGGAGGCGCCTCGGGCCGGAGGGGCCTCGCCGGCCCGGGGCCCCGACGCGCTGACGCGCCGACGCGCCGACGCGCCCGACGCCCCGGGCCACCTGTCCCCGAGCAGAGCAGCCGGATGTCCTGCGACCCGTCGCCGGGATGCGGGCGGACAGGAGGCCTGGAGCGTCCGGGGCCGGCTTGGGAGAGCGCCTAGACTTGCGCCCCGCCCGCCCACAGTCCCCGGGGTGCCCGAGGCCTCCCGCGCCCTGGGCGGGCGGCAGGGCAGGGCAGGGCAGGGCAGGGCAGGGCAGGGCAGGGTTTGGCTGGCCGCGGCGGCGGCGGCGGCGGCGGCGGCGGCGGCGGCGGGAGGCAGTGGCAGGCAGGCGGCAGGCGGCGGAGCGCGGGGCGCAGGGGACGCGGGCGGCCGGTGCGCGTCACAGGGGCTCGGGCGCGCGCGTCACAGACGCCAGGCGACGGCGCGTCACAGGGGCCAGGCGACAGCGCGCGCGCGCGCGAGGCTTCTTAGGGGCGCCGGCGGCAGCCGCCAGCGTCTACGGCCATACCACCCTGAACGCGCCCGATCTCGTCTGATCTCGGAAGCTAAGCAGGGTCGGGCCTGGTTAGTACTTGGATGGGAGACCGCCTGGGAATACCGGGTGCTGTAGGCTTTTGCCTCCCGCCGCCTCCCTCTCCTTTTGCGCCCCCCCCCCCCCGCCCCCCGGCCCTAGAGCCGCTCCCTCCACGCTCCTCCCGCCCCTCCTCCCTCCTCACCGGTCGCCCCATCGCCCCGCCACGCCCCCACCGCTGTCCAGCCGCGCGAGTGCCCCGCGGCCGCGGCCACCGCCGCCGCCGCCGCCGCCGCCGCCCAGCCCTTCCACCTCGCGGCCCCACGGGAACCCAGGGCCAACCGGGGCCGGCCCCGCGTGGCCGTGCCCCCGACGCCGCCCTCGTCCGGCGGGCTCCCTCTGTCCTCGGCGGCCTCTTCCCACCCGCCAGGCTCCTGAGAGACCCTAGCGGTCCACTCGGCCGGCGCGGCACCCAAGCAGTTGGTCGAGTCGTGGTGTGCGATGGAACGGATCCCGCTCCGGGCTGCGGAGGCCCGGACAGCTTCAGCAAGCTGCCAGCAGCCCCTCCGTCTTCCAGAGCCCATCTAGGAAAGACCCCGGGTCAGGCCTCTCCAAACAGCACCTACAGAAGGACGGGGCCCACTGGGCTCGAGAGGAGCCTTCCGGGCCTGGCCATCCATCCCAAGCGGGACGGCTTCTGGATTTTCTGATGCCTGCGCCGTGTGTCAGCTTCTCCAAGTCGGTACCTGGCTGTCCTTGATACCGTCGTTCGCGAGAAACCCTCGTTTCCGCACCGGAGTTGGTACGGGTCCTTTTGTGTTGTCTTTCCTTAAAGACGTCCCCTTCCCCAAGTGTCTAAGTTTCAAGCGCCTCCCCCCGCTCCCCGGCTGGGATGCAACTCCGTCTCCGTCTTCGCTTTTGTCTTTTGGGGGGGGGGGGGTCCTGCCTTCGTTTGAAAGGTCGGTGTCTGGCTCCTCGTGGATCCCTTGCATCCGTTTTGATTCTGAACAGACTGGATGGAAGGATTAGGAATCTTGCTGCGCTGGCCCAGGGTTTTGGTGTCCCCTCACTCAGGTGCCTCACTCTGTCCTGCCCCCCTCCTGGCCTCTGTCTGCCAGAGGGAGTGGACGAGTCCCCCGAGAGGACATTTCCGTCCTCAGCGGCCAGCCCTTCCTGGCTCCTTGGCTTGAGCTTTCATATCGTGCGGCTCGGGCAGCTTTGAAAGTCTGCTCTTCCCCTGCCTGTGTCCGCGCAGACTATCGCGGAAAGGGGATCCGGGAAAGCGGGAGGGGAGTTTGCTCCAGGGGAGGAGAGCGGGGATGACAGGGAGGAGGAGAGGGGAGACTTGCCTCAGATCGCACGGACTTTTACATTTTCAAGGGGGGAATTCATCAAGGTAAGCCGTCTCTTCCCCACCGCAGACAGAAAGCAATAGTTGCTCGCTGTGGAGAAGCTGGGACATGCGGGCAGAGCAGGAAGAGAGGACCTCAACCTCCATCCTCTCACCGTTCAGCAATCATCCTGGGAGCGAATATCCTCGTGTTTCCCTTTTCCCGTGGGCCCCACTTTCCCTGCCAGAGCAGACCCAGGGCACCTGTGGCCTGCTTCCTGCTTGCCCGGGATGGCGGGGTGGCGGGGCGGGGCGGGCCGCGCGTCGCTCCCTGCAGGGTAGCGCCCTGGGTGGTTCTGGTTCCGACGGCTCCCCCAATCTGACCTCCGATGAGCGTGTTCTGCTGGGAGAACTGGGGCTGTGTCTCCGTAAGTTTCCCGGAGTGCGGGCCCGGAGGCTTGGTCTCAAACGAAGGCTCGGCAGCAAGGGCCGCCGTTCCTGCGAGGGACTCGCCCTCCCTGAGCGGCAGTTGCCTCATCTGGTTGGAAAGGGGGTCCTGTTAGTGCCTCGTCGGTGGCGTTGTTGCGAGCGCGGAAGCGGGAGCACGGAGCACACCGCTCAGCACGGAGCGCGGCACTGGTTGGTGCGCGCTCATCGTCTGCCGTCCTTCCCTGTGAGCATAGTGCTTTCCGCCGACATTCGCCCGGCACCTGCGGGCCGCGTGCCTGCTTGGGGCCGGACCCAGCAGCCGAGGACGCAGGTGCCAAAATCTCTGCCTTTGGGGGAGTTCGCCGCCTCGTGCCTGGGACGGGAGGACCGACGGCAGACCAACACGTCCCGACGAGAGGCGGCGTCCCCGACGACGGGACGCGGTGCCGTGGGAAATGGAGAGCCTGGCACAGCCGAGGTCCTGGTCAGACATGCGTTGATGGCGTCGCTCTCTTTCCCCCAGCCCGCCCCCCCGCCCCCCCCCCCGGCCCCCCGGCCCTTTCCTCTCCCTCGCGTCCCGAGGTCCCCTTTCCAACGGGATCCAAGAACGCCCACAGGGCCCAAACTCTTGAGATGGGCAGTGCAGACATCGTGCACTGGATCCCGGGTGGACGACGGGAGAGGGCTGCGGCCCAGAACCCTGAAGCCCAGAGGTCTCGGGACGGGGATACCGGTGACGTCGGGAGGCACCAACGGGTGTTCCGACGTGCGTTTCCCTCCCCGTAATCACACCGTGGCGCTCATCCGTCCATCCTCGGCGTGCTAGCCATCTTGGTAAAACTAAGGAGACTTAACGGGTGAGCTAACCTGTGGGAGACCCTGGGTAATGTCCCTACCTGCGCTCGAGCAGACTGTGGACGCTGTGGTCGTCGGGGAGGGGGTTCTGTACGTCTGGTAGATTGCGTTGGTTTCTCGGGCGAAGTTCTCCGTGTCCTGACTTTTCTGGCTGCTCGTTCTGTCAACTCAGGAAGTCCGGGGGCGCCCCGCAGAAAGAGGAAAAGAGCCAGAACGAAGAGGCGAAGAGAGAAGGAAAGAAACACACAAACACGCACGCGCACACAAAAACGCGCACACACAGAGCGAGAGCGAGAGCGAGAGCGAGAGCGAGAGCGAGCCCGAGCCCGGCTGCCTGTCCGTGGCTCCTGGGCGTCCGGGTCGCGGGACAGGGATCCCAGGAGCGCTGCACTCCTGAGACCCTGTCTGCACGTCCCAGGGCCCCAGGGGTGATCGCCAGCCCCAGGGCCCCCGCCTCCTTGCCCGGGCCCAGCTCAAGCACCACCGCCCTCCTGTGGGGAAGCTGCCTCTTGGGCAGGGCCTCTCTGTGTCAGCGTGAGCGTCTGTGTGTCTGTCCCGGGGGGTGTCTGTCTGGGTCCGTGTCTCGGATCCTCTCAATCTCTCTGTCTCTGCCTCTGTCTCTGTCTCTGTCTCTGTGTCTCTCAGGTCGGTCAGTCAGGAGCTGTCCAGGGTGGCCGCGGGGCCTGGGGTTGAGGGCGCGGTCCGGGTCCCGTGGGCGGGGCGCGGGGCGGGGCGGGGAAGGGTGGCCCGCCCTGGTCTCCCCGCGCCCCGCCGCCCGCCCCGGAGGGGTTTCCGGTGATGCCCTCTGGTCGCGCCGGTGGCTCCAGCTGGATTTGGGCAAGTTGGGGCCGGGCCGGAGCGGCGGCCGCCGGGGGTTGTTGGGCCCGGGTTCGTTGGGAGGCGCCTCGGGCCGGAGGGGCCTCGCCGGCCCGGGGCCCCGACGCGCTGACGCGCCGACGCGCCGACGCGCCCGACGCCCCGGGCCACCTGTCCCCGAGCAGAGCAGCCGGATGTCCTGCGACCCGTCGCCGGGATGCGGGCGGACAGGAGGCCTGGAGCGTCCGGGGCCGGCTTGGGAGAGCGCCTAGACTTGCGCCCCGCCCGCCCACAGTCCCCGGGGTGCCCGAGGCCTCCCGCGCCCTGGGCGGGCGGCAGGGCAGGGCAGGGCAGGGCAGGGCAGGGCAGGGCAGGGTTTGGCTGGCCGCGGCGGCGGCGGCGGCGGCGGCGGCGGCGGCGGCGGGAGGCAGTGGCAGGCAGGCGGCAGGCGGCGGAGCGCGGGGCGCAGGGGACGCGGGCGGCCGGTGCGCGTCACAGGGGCTCGGGCGCGCGCGTCACAGACGCCAGGCGACGGCGCGTCACAGGGGCCAGGCGACAGCGCGCGCGCGCGCGAGGCTTCTTAGGGGCGCCGGCGGCAGCCGCCAGCGTCTACGGCCATACCACCCTGAACGCGCCCGATCTCGTCTGATCTCGGAAGCTAAGCAGGGTCGGGCCTGGTTAGTACTTGGATGGGAGACCGCCTGGGAATACCGGGTGCTGTAGGCTTTTGCCTCCCGCCGCCTCCCTCTCCTTTTGCGCCCCCCCCCCCCGCCCCCCGGCCCTAGAGCCGCTCCCTCCACGCTCCTCCCGCCCCTCCTCCCTCCTCACCGGTCGCCCCATCGCCCCGCCACGCCCCCACCGCTGTCCAGCCGCGCGAGTGCCCCGCGGCCGCGGCCACCGCCGCCGCCGCCGCCGCCGCCGCCCAGCCCTTCCACCTCGCGGCCCCACGGGAACCCAGGGCCAACCGGGGCCGGCCCCGCGTGGCCGTGCCCCCGACGCCGCCCTCGTCCGGCGGGCTCCCTCTGTCCTCGGCGGCCTCTTCCCACCCGCCAGGCTCCTGAGAGACCCTAGCGGTCCACTCGGCCGGCGCGGCACCCAAGCAGTTGGTCGAGTCGTGGTGTGCGATGGAACGGATCCCGCTCCGGGCTGCGGAGGCCCGGACAGCTTCAGCAAGCTGCCAGCAGCCCCTCCGTCTTCCAGAGCCCATCTAGGAAAGACCCCGGGTCAGGCCTCTCCAAACAGCACCTACAGAAGGACGGGGCCCACTGGGCTCGAGAGGAGCCTTCCGGGCCTGGCCATCCATCCCAAGCGGGACGGCTTCTGGATTTTCTGATGCCTGCGCCGTGTGTCAGCTTCTCCAAGTCGGTACCTGGCTGTCCTTGATACCGTCGTTCGCGAGAAACCCTCGTTTCCGCACCGGAGTTGGTACGGGTCCTTTTGTGTTGTCTTTCCTTAAAGACGTCCCCTTCCCCAAGTGTCTAAGTTTCAAGCGCCTCCCCCCGCTCCCCGGCTGGGATGCAACTCCGTCTCCGTCTTCGCTTTTGTCTTTTGGGGGGGGGGGGGTCCTGCCTTCGTTTGAAAGGTCGGTGTCTGGCTCCTCGTGGATCCCTTGCATCCGTTTTGATTCTGAACAGACTGGATGGAAGGATTAGGAATCTTGCTGCGCTGGCCCAGGGTTTTGGTGTCCCCTCACTCAGGTGCCTCACTCTGTCCTGCCCCCCTCCTGGCCTCTGTCTGCCAGAGGGAGTGGACGAGTCCCCCGAGAGGACATTTCCGTCCTCAGCGGCCAGCCCTTCCTGGCTCCTTGGCTTGAGCTTTCATATCGTGCGGCTCGGGCAGCTTTGAAAGTCTGCTCTTCCCCTGCCTGTGTCCG
>NW_027222040.1:0-31223 GCF_041296265.1 Equus caballus
AGCGCAGCAAGATTCCTAATCCTTCCATCCAGTCTGTTCAGAATCAAAACGGATGCAAGGGATCCACGAGGAGCCAGACACCGACCTTTCAAACGAAGGCAGGACCCCCCCCCCCCAAAAGACAAAAGCGAAGACGGAGACGGAGTTGCATCCCAGCCGGGGAGCGGGGGGAGGCGCTTGAAACTTAGACACTTGGGGAAGGGGACGTCTTTAAGGAAAGACAACACAAAAGGACCCGTACCAACTCCGGTGCGGAAACGAGGGTTTCTCGCGAACGACGGTATCAAGGACAGCCAGGTACCGACTTGGAGAAGCTGACACACGGCGCAGGCATCAGAAAATCCAGAAGCCGTCCCGCTTGGGATGGATGGCCAGGCCCGGAAGGCTCCTCTCGAGCCCAGTGGGCCCCGTCCTTCTGTAGGTGCTGTTTGGAGAGGCCTGACCCGGGGTCTTTCCTAGATGGGCTCTGGAAGACGGAGGGGCTGCTGGCAGCTTGCTGAAGCTGTCCGGGCCTCCGCAGCCCGGAGCGGGATCCGTTCCATCGCACACCACGACTCGACCAACTGCTTGGGTGCCGCGCCGGCCGAGTGGACCGCTAGGGTCTCTCAGGAGCCTGGCGGGTGGGAAGAGGCCGCCGAGGACAGAGGGAGCCCGCCGGACGAGGGCGGCGTCGGGGGCACGGCCACGCGGGGCCGGCCCCGGTTGGCCCTGGGTTCCCGTGGGGCCGCGAGGTGGAAGGGCTGGGCGGCGGCGGCGGCGGTGGCGGCGGCGGTGGCCGCGGCCGCGGGGCACTCGCGCGGCTGGACAGCGGTGGGGGCGTGGCGGGGCGATGGGGCGACCGGTGAGGAGGGAGGAGGGGCGGGAGGAGCGTGGAGGGAGCGGCGCTGGGGCCGTTGGGGGGGGCGCAAAAGGAGAGGGAGGCGGCGGGAGGCAAAAGCCTACAGCACCCGGTATTCCCAGGCGGTCTCCCATCCAAGTACTAACCAGGCCCGACCCTGCTTAGCTTCCGAGATCAGACGAGATCGGGCGCGTTCAGGGTGGTATGGCCGTAGACGCTGGCGGCTGCCGCCGGCGCCCCTAAGAAGCCTCGCGCGCGCGCGCGCTGTCGCCTGGCCCCTGTGACGCGCCGTCGCCTGGCGTCTGTGACGCGCGCGCCCGAGCCCCTGTGACGCGCACCGGCCGCCCGCGTCCCCTGCGCCCCGCGCTCCGCCGCCTGCCGCCTGCCTGCCACTGCCTCCCGCCGCCGCCGCCGCCGCCGCCGCCGCCGCCGCCGCGGCCAGCCAAACCCTGCCCTGCCCTGCCCTGCCCTGCCCTGCCCTGCCCTGCCGCCCGCCCAGGGCGCGGGAGGCCTCGGGCACCCCGGGGACTGTGGGCGGGCGGGGCGCAAGTCTAGGCGCTCTCCCAAGCCGGCCCCGGACGCTCCAGGCCTCCTGTCCGCCCGCATCCCGGCGACGGGTCGCAGGACATCCGGCTGCTCTGCTCGGGGACAGGTGGCCCGGGGCGTCGGGCGCGTCGGCGCGTCGGCGCGTCAGCGCGTCGGGGCCCCGGGCCGGCGAGGCCCCTCCGGCCCGAGGCGCCTCCCAACGAACCCGGGCCCAACAACCCCCGGCGGCCGCCGCTCCGGCCCGGCCCCAACTTGCCCAAATCCAGCTGGAGCCACCGGCGCGACCAGAGGGCATCACCGGAAAGCCCTCCGGGGCGGGCGGCGGGGCGCGGGAGACCAGGGCGGGCCACCCTTCCCCGCCCCGCCCCGCGCCCCGCCCACGGGACCCGGACCGCGCCCTCAACCCCAGGCCCCGCGGCCACCCTGGACAGCTCCTGACTGACCGACCTGAGAGACACAGAGACAGAGACAGAGACAGAGGCAGAGACAGAGAGATTGAGAGGATCCGAGACACGGACCCAGACAGACACCCCCCGGGACAGACACACAGACGCTCACGCTGACACAGAGAGGCCCTGCCCAAGAGGCAGCTTCCCCACAGGAGGGCGGTGGTGCTTGAGCTGGGCCCGGGCAAGGAGGCGGGGGCCCTGGGGCTGGCGATCACCCCTGGGGCCCTGGGACGTGCAGACAGGGTCTCAGGAGTGCAGCGCTCCTGGGATCCCTGTCCCGCGACCCGGACGCCCAGGAGCCACGGACAGGCAGCCGGGCTCGGGCTCGCTCTCGCTCTCGCTCTCGCTCTCGCTCTCGCTCTGTGTGTGCGCGTTTTTGTGTGCGCGTGCGTGTTTGTGTGTTTCTTTCCTTCTCTCTTCGCCTCTTCGTTCTGGCTCTTTTCCTCTTTCTGCGGGGCGCCCCCGGACTTCCTGAGTTGACAGAACGAGCAGCCAGAAAAGTCAGGACACGGAGAACTTCGCCCGAGAAACCAACGCAATCTACCAGACGTACAGAACCCCCTCCCCGACGACCACAGCGTCCACAGTCTGCTCGAGCGCAGGTAGGGACATTACCCAGGGTCTCCCACAGGTTAGCTCACCCGTTAAGTCTCCTTAGTTTTACCAAGATGGCTAGCACGCCGAGGATGGACGGATGAGCGCCACGGTGTGATTACGGGGAGGGAAACGCACGTCGGAACACCCGTTGGTGCCTCCCGACGTCACCGGTATCCCCGTCCCGAGACCTCTGGGCTTCAGGGTTCTGGGCCGCAGCCCTCTCCCGTCGTCCACCCGGGATCCAGTGCACGATGTCTGCACTGCCCATCTCAAGAGTTTGGGCCCTGTGGGCGTTCTTGGATCCCGTTGGAAAGGGGACCTCGGGACGCGAGGGAGAGGAAAGGGCCGGGGGGCCGGGGTGGGGGGCGGGGGGCGGGCTGGGGGAAAGAGAGCGACGCCATCAACGCATGTCTGACCAGGACCTCGGCTGTGCCAGGCTCTCCATTTCCCACGGCACCGCGTCCCGTCGTCGGGGACGCCGCCTCTCGTCGGGACGTGTTGGTCTGCCGTCGGTCCTCCCGTCCCAGGCACGAGGCGGCGAACTCCCCCAAAGGCAGAGATTTTGGCACCTGCGTCCTCGGCTGCTGGGTCCGGCCCCAAGCAGGCACGCGGCCCGCAGGTGCCGGGCGAATGTCGGCGGAAAGCACTATGCTCACAGGGAAGGACGGCAGACGATGAGCGCGCACCAACCAGTGCCGCGCTCCGTGCTGAGCGGTGTGCTCCGTGCTCCCGCTTCCGCGCTCGCAACAACGCCACCGACGAGGCACTAACAGGACCCCCTTTCCAACCAGATGAGGCAACTGCCGCTCAGGGAGGGCGAGTCCCTCGCAGGAACGGCGGCCCTTGCTGCCGAGCCTTCGTTTGAGACCAAGCCTCCGGGCCCGCACTCCGGGAAACTTACGGAGACACAGCCCCAGTTCTCCCAGCAGAACACGCTCATCGGAGGTCAGATTGGGGGAGCCGTCGGAACCAGAACCACCCAGGGCGCTACCCTGCAGGGAGCGACGCGCGGCCCGCCCCGCCCCGCCACCCCGCCATCCCGGGCAAGCAGGAAGCAGGCCACAGGTGCCCTGGGTCTGCTCTGGCAGGGAAAGTGGGGCCCACGGGAAAAGGGAAACACGAGGATATTCGCTCCCAGGATGATTGCTGAACGGTGAGAGGATGGAGGTTGAGGTCCTCTCTTCCTGCTCTGCCCGCATGTCCCAGCTTCTCCACAGCGAGCAACTATTGCTTTCTGTCTGCGGTGGGGAAGAGACGGCTTACCTTGATGAATTCCCCCCTTGAAAATGTAAAAGTCCGTGCGATCTGAGGCAAGTCTCCCCTCTCCTCCTCCCTGTCATCCCCGCTCTCCTCCCCTGGAGCAAACTCCCCTCCCGCTTTCCCGGATCCCCTTTCCGCGATAGTCTGCGCGGACACAGGCAGGGGAAGAGCAGACTTTCAAAGCTGCCCGAGCCGCACGATATGAAAGCTCAAGCCAAGGAGCCAGGAAGGGCTGGCCGCTGAGGACGGAAATGTCCTCTCGGGGGACTCGTCCACTCCCTCTGGCAGACAGAGGCCAGGAGGGGGGCAGGACAGAGTGAGGCACCTGAGTGAGGGGACACCAAAACCCTGGGCCAGCGCAGCAAGATTCCTAATCCTTCCATCCAGTCTGTTCAGAATCAAAACGGATGCAAGGGATCCACGAGGAGCCAGACACCGACCTTTCAAACGAAGGCAGGACCCCCCCCCCCCCAAAAGACAAAAGCGAAGACGGAGACGGAGTTGCATCCCAGCCGGGGAGCGGGGGGAGGCGCTTGAAACTTAGACACTTGGGGAAGGGGACGTCTTTAAGGAAAGACAACACAAAAGGACCCGTACCAACTCCGGTGCGGAAACGAGGGTTTCTCGCGAACGACGGTATCAAGGACAGCCAGGTACCGACTTGGAGAAGCTGACACACGGCGCAGGCATCAGAAAATCCAGAAGCCGTCCCGCTTGGGATGGATGGCCAGGCCCGGAAGGCTCCTCTCGAGCCCAGTGGGCCCCGTCCTTCTGTAGGTGCTGTTTGGAGAGGCCTGACCCGGGGTCTTTCCTAGATGGGCTCTGGAAGACGGAGGGGCTGCTGGCAGCTTGCTGAAGCTGTCCGGGCCTCCGCAGCCCGGAGCGGGATCCGTTCCATCGCACACCACGACTCGACCAACTGCTTGGGTGCCGCGCCGGCCGAGTGGACCGCTAGGGTCTCTCAGGAGCCTGGCGGGTGGGAAGAGGCCGCCGAGGACAGAGGGAGCCCGCCGGACGAGGGCGGCGTCGGGGGCACGGCCACGCGGGGCCGGCCCCGGTTGGCCCTGGGTTCCCGTGGGGCCGCGAGGTGGAAGGGCTGGGCGGCGGCGGCGGCGGCGGCGGCGGCGGTGGCCGCGGCCGCGGGGCACTCGCGCGGCTGGACAGCGGTGGGGGCGTGGCGGGGCGATGGGGCGACCGGTGAGGAGGGAGGAGGGGCGGGAGGAGCGTGGAGGGAGCGGCGCTGGGGCCGTTGGGGGGGGCGCAAAAGGAGAGGGAGGCGGCGGGAGGCAAAAGCCTACAGCACCCGGTATTCCCAGGCGGTCTCCCATCCAAGTACTAACCAGGCCCGACCCTGCTTAGCTTCCGAGATCAGACGAGATCGGGCGCGTTCAGGGTGGTATGGCCGTAGACGCTGGCGGCTGCCGCCGGCGCCCCTAAGAAGCCTCGCGCGCGCGCGCGCTGTCGCCTGGCCCCTGTGACGCGCCGTCGCCTGGCGTCTGTGACGCGCGCGCCCGAGCCCCTGTGACGCGCACCGGCCGCCCGCGTCCCCTGCGCCCCGCGCTCCGCCGCCTGCCGCCTGCCTGCCACTGCCTCCCGCCGCCGCCGCCGCCGCCGCCGCCGCCGCCGCCGCGGCCAGCCAAACCCTGCCCTGCCCTGCCCTGCCCTGCCCTGCCCTGCCCTGCCGCCCGCCCAGGGCGCGGGAGGCCTCGGGCACCCCGGGGACTGTGGGCGGGCGGGGCGCAAGTCTAGGCGCTCTCCCAAGCCGGCCCCGGACGCTCCAGGCCTCCTGTCCGCCCGCATCCCGGCGACGGGTCGCAGGACATCCGGCTGCTCTGCTCGGGGACAGGTGGCCCGGGGCGTCGGGCGCGTCGGCGCGTCGGCGCGTCAGCGCGTCGGGGCCCCGGGCCGGCGAGGCCCCTCCGGCCCGAGGCGCCTCCCAACGAACCCGGGCCCAACAACCCCCGGCGGCCGCCGCTCCGGCCCGGCCCCAACTTGCCCAAATCCAGCTGGAGCCACCGGCGCGACCAGAGGGCATCACCGGAAAGCCCTCCGGGGCGGGCGGCGGGGCGCGGGGAGACCAGGGCGGGCCACCCTTCCCCGCCCCGCCCCGCGCCCCGCCCACGGGACCCGGACCGCGCCCTCAACCCCAGGCCCCGCGGCCACCCTGGACAGCTCCTGACTGACCGACCTGAGAGACACAGAGACAGAGACAGAGACAGAGGCAGAGACAGAGAGATTGAGAGGATCCGAGACACGGACCCAGACAGACACCCCCCGGGACAGACACACAGACGCTCACGCTGACACAGAGAGGCCCTGCCCAAGAGGCAGCTTCCCCACAGGAGGGCGGTGGTGCTTGAGCTGGGCCCGGGCAAGGAGGCGGGGGCCCTGGGGCTGGCGATCACCCCTGGGGCCCTGGGACGTGCAGACAGGGTCTCAGGAGTGCAGCGCTCCTGGGATCCCTGTCCCGCGACCCGGACGCCCAGGAGCCACGGACAGGCAGCCGGGCTCGGGCTCGCTCTCGCTCTCGCTCTCGCTCTCGCTCTCGCTCTGTGTGTGCGCGTTTTTGTGTGCGCGTGCGTGTTTGTGTGTTTCTTTCCTTCTCTCTTCGCCTCTTCGTTCTGGCTCTTTTCCTCTTTCTGCGGGGCGCCCCCGGACTTCCTGAGTTGACAGAACGAGCAGCCAGAAAAGTCAGGACACGGAGAACTTCGCCCGAGAAACCAACGCAATCTACCAGACGTACAGAACCCCCTCCCCGACGACCACAGCGTCCACAGTCTGCTCGAGCGCAGGTAGGGACATTACCCAGGGTCTCCCACAGGTTAGCTCACCCGTTAAGTCTCCTTAGTTTTACCAAGATGGCTAGCACGCCGAGGATGGACGGATGAGCGCCACGGTGTGATTACGGGGAGGGAAACGCACGTCGGAACACCCGTTGGTGCCTCCCGACGTCACCGGTATCCCCGTCCCGAGACCTCTGGGCTTCAGGGTTCTGGGCCGCAGCCCTCTCCCGTCGTCCACCCGGGATCCAGTGCACGATGTCTGCACTGCCCATCTCAAGAGTTTGGGCCCTGTGGGCGTTCTTGGATCCCGTTGGAAAGGGGACCTCGGGACGCGAGGGAGAGGAAAGGGCCGGGGGGCCGGGGTGGGGGGCGGGGGGCGGGCTGGGGGAAAGAGAGCGACGCCATCAACGCATGTCTGACCAGGACCTCGGCTGTGCCAGGCTCTCCATTTCCCACGGCACCGCGTCCCGTCGTCGGGGACGCCGCCTCTCGTCGGGACGTGTTGGTCTGCCGTCGGTCCTCCCGTCCCAGGCACGAGGCGGCGAACTCCCCCAAAGGCAGAGATTTTGGCACCTGCGTCCTCGGCTGCTGGGTCCGGCCCCAAGCAGGCACGCGGCCCGCAGGTGCCGGGCGAATGTCGGCGGAAAGCACTATGCTCACAGGGAAGGACGGCAGACGATGAGCGCGCACCAACCAGTGCCGCGCTCCGTGCTGAGCGGTGTGCTCCGTGCTCCCGCTTCCGCGCTCGCAACAACGCCACCGACGAGGCACTAACAGGACCCCCTTTCCAACCAGATGAGGCAACTGCCGCTCAGGGAGGGCGAGTCCCTCGCAGGAACGGCGGCCCTTGCTGCCGAGCCTTCGTTTGAGACCAAGCCTCCGGGCCCGCACTCCGGGAAACTTACGGAGACACAGCCCCAGTTCTCCCAGCAGAACACGCTCATCGGAGGTCAGATTGGGGGAGCCGTCGGAACCAGAACCACCCAGGGCGCTACCCTGCAGGGAGCGACGCGCGGCCCGCCCCGCCCCGCCACCCCGCCATCCCGGGCAAGCAGGAAGCAGGCCACAGGTGCCCTGGGTCTGCTCTGGCAGGGAAAGTGGGGCCCACGGGAAAAGGGAAACACGAGGATATTCGCTCCCAGGATGATTGCTGAACGGTGAGAGGATGGAGGTTGAGGTCCTCTCTTCCTGCTCTGCCCGCATGTCCCAGCTTCTCCACAGCGAGCAACTATTGCTTTCTGTCTGCGGTGGGGAAGAGACGGCTTACCTTGATGAATTCCCCCCTTGAAAATGTAAAAGTCCGTGCGATCTGAGGCAAGTCTCCCCTCTCCTCCTCCCTGTCATCCCCGCTCTCCTCCCCTGGAGCAAACTCCCCTCCCGCTTTCCCGGATCCCCTTTCCGCGATAGTCTGCGCGGACACAGGCAGGGGAAGAGCAGACTTTCAAAGCTGCCCGAGCCGCACGATATGAAAGCTCAAGCCAAGGAGCCAGGAAGGGCTGGCCGCTGAGGACGGAAATGTCCTCTCGGGGGACTCGTCCACTCCCTCTGGCAGACAGAGGCCAGGAGGGGGGCAGGACAGAGTGAGGCACCTGAGTGAGGGGACACCAAAACCCTGGGCCAGCGCAGCAAGATTCCTAATCCTTCCATCCAGTCTGTTCAGAATCAAAACGGATGCAAGGGATCCACGAGGAGCCAGACACCGACCTTTCAAACGAAGGCAGGACCCCCCCCCCCCCCAAAAGACAAAAGCGAAGACGGAGACGGAGTTGCATCCCAGCCGGGGAGCGGGGGGAGGCGCTTGAAACTTAGACACTTGGGGAAGGGGACGTCTTTAAGGAAAGACAACACAAAAGGACCCGTACCAACTCCGGTGCGGAAACGAGGGTTTCTCGCGAACGACGGTATCAAGGACAGCCAGGTACCGACTTGGAGAAGCTGACACACGGCGCAGGCATCAGAAAATCCAGAAGCCGTCCCGCTTGGGATGGATGGCCAGGCCCGGAAGGCTCCTCTCGAGCCCAGTGGGCCCCGTCCTTCTGTAGGTGCTGTTTGGAGAGGCCTGACCCGGGGTCTTTCCTAGATGGGCTCTGGAAGACGGAGGGGCTGCTGGCAGCTTGCTGAAGCTGTCCGGGCCTCCGCAGCCCGGAGCGGGATCCGTTCCATCGCACACCACGACTCGACCAACTGCTTGGGTGCCGCGCCGGCCGAGTGGACCGCTAGGGTCTCTCAGGAGCCTGGCGGGTGGGAAGAGGCCGCCGAGGACAGAGGGAGCCCGCCGGACGAGGGCGGCGTCGGGGGCACGGCCACGCGGGGCCGGCCCCGGTTGGCCCTGGGTTCCCGTGGGGCCGCGAGGTGGAAGGGCTGGGCGGCGGCGGCGGCGGCGGCGGCGGCGGTGGCCGCGGCCGCGGGGCACTCGCGCGGCTGGACAGCGGTGGGGGCGTGGCGGGGCGATGGGGCGACCGGTGAGGAGGGAGGAGGGGCGGGAGGAGCGTGGAGGGAGCGGCGCTGGGGCCGTTGGGGGGGGCGCAAAAGGAGAGGGAGGCGGCGGGAGGCAAAAGCCTACAGCACCCGGTATTCCCAGGCGGTCTCCCATCCAAGTACTAACCAGGCCCGACCCTGCTTAGCTTCCGAGATCAGACGAGATCGGGCGCGTTCAGGGTGGTATGGCCGTAGACGCTGGCGGCTGCCGCCGGCGCCCCTAAGAAGCCTCGCGCGCGCGCGCGCTGTCGCCTGGCCCCTGTGACGCGCCGTCGCCTGGCGTCTGTGACGCGCGCGCCCGAGCCCCTGTGACGCGCACCGGCCGCCCGCGTCCCCTGCGCCCCGCGCTCCGCCGCCTGCCGCCTGCCTGCCACTGCCTCCCGCCGCCGCCGCCGCCGCCGCCGCCGCCGCCGCCGCGGCCAGCCAAACCCTGCCCTGCCCTGCCCTGCCCTGCCCTGCCCTGCCCTGCCGCCCGCCCAGGGCGCGGGAGGCCTCGGGCACCCCGGGGACTGTGGGCGGGCGGGGCGCAAGTCTAGGCGCTCTCCCAAGCCGGCCCCGGACGCTCCAGGCCTCCTGTCCGCCCGCATCCCGGCGACGGGTCGCAGGACATCCGGCTGCTCTGCTCGGGGACAGGTGGCCCGGGGCGTCGGGCGCGTCGGCGCGTCGGCGCGTCAGCGCGTCGGGGCCCCGGGCCGGCGAGGCCCCTCCGGCCCGAGGCGCCTCCCAACGAACCCGGGCCCAACAACCCCCGGCGGCCGCCGCTCCGGCCCGGCCCCAACTTGCCCAAATCCAGCTGGAGCCACCGGCGCGACCAGAGGGCATCACCGGAAACCCCTCCGGGGCGGGCGGCGGGGCGCGGGGAGACCAGGGCGGGCCACCCTTCCCCGCCCCGCCCCGCGCCCCGCCCACGGGACCCGGACCGCGCCCTCAACCCCAGGCCCCGCGGCCACCCTGGACAGCTCCTGACTGACCGACCTGAGAGACACAGAGACAGAGACAGAGACAGAGGCAGAGACAGAGAGATTGAGAGGATCCGAGACACGGACCCAGACAGACACCCCCCGGGACAGACACACAGACGCTCACGCTGACACAGAGAGGCCCTGCCCAAGAGGCAGCTTCCCCACAGGAGGGCGGTGGTGCTTGAGCTGGGCCCGGGCAAGGAGGCGGGGGCCCTGGGGCTGGCGATCACCCCTGGGGCCCTGGGACGTGCAGACAGGGTCTCAGGAGTGCAGCGCTCCTGGGATCCCTGTCCCGCGACCCGGACGCCCAGGAGCCACGGACAGGCAGCCGGGCTCGGGCTCGCTCTCGCTCTCGCTCTCGCTCTCGCTCTCGCTCTGTGTGTGCGCGTTTTTGTGTGCGCGTGCGTGTTTGTGTGTTTCTTTCCTTCTCTCTTCGCCTCTTCGTTCTGGCTCTTTTCCTCTTTCTGCGGGGCGCCCCCGGACTTCCTGAGTTGACAGAACGAGCAGCCAGAAAAGTCAGGACACGGAGAACTTCGCCCGAGAAACCAACGCAATCTACCAGACGTACAGAACCCCCTCCCCGACGACCACAGCGTCCACAGTCTGCTCGAGCGCAGGTAGGGACATTACCCAGGGTCTCCCACAGGTTAGCTCACCCGTTAAGTCTCCTTAGTTTTACCAAGATGGCTAGCACGCCGAGGATGGACGGATGAGCGCCACGGTGTGATTACGGGGAGGGAAACGCACGTCGGAACACCCGTTGGTGCCTCCCGACGTCACCGGTATCCCCGTCCCGAGACCTCTGGGCTTCAGGGTTCTGGGCCGCAGCCCTCTCCCGTCGTCCACCCGGGATCCAGTGCACGATGTCTGCACTGCCCATCTCAAGAGTTTGGGCCCTGTGGGCGTTCTTGGATCCCGTTGGAAAGGGGACCTCGGGACGCGAGGGAGAGGAAAGGGCCGGGGGGCCGGGGTGGGGGGCGGGGGGCGGGCTGGGGGAAAGAGAGCGACGCCATCAACGCATGTCTGACCAGGACCTCGGCTGTGCCAGGCTCTCCATTTCCCACGGCACCGCGTCCCGTCGTCGGGGACGCCGCCTCTCGTCGGGACGTGTTGGTCTGCCGTCGGTCCTCCCGTCCCAGGCACGAGGCGGCGAACTCCCCCAAAGGCAGAGATTTTGGCACCTGCGTCCTCGGCTGCTGGGTCCGGCCCCAAGCAGGCACGCGGCCCGCAGGTGCCGGGCGAATGTCGGCGGAAAGCACTATGCTCACAGGGAAGGACGGCAGACGATGAGCGCGCACCAACCAGTGCCGCGCTCCGTGCTGAGCGGTGTGCTCCGTGCTCCCGCTTCCGCGCTCGCAACAACGCCACCGACGAGGCACTAACAGGACCCCCTTTCCAACCAGATGAGGCAACTGCCGCTCAGGGAGGGCGAGTCCCTCGCAGGAACGGCGGCCCTTGCTGCCGAGCCTTCGTTTGAGACCAAGCCTCCGGGCCCGCACTCCGGGAAACTTACGGAGACACAGCCCCAGTTCTCCCAGCAGAACACGCTCATCGGAGGTCAGATTGGGGGAGCCGTCGGAACCAGAACCACCCAGGGCGCTACCCTGCAGGGAGCGACGCGCGGCCCGCCCCGCCCCGCCACCCCGCCATCCCGGGCAAGCAGGAAGCAGGCCACAGGTGCCCTGGGTCTGCTCTGGCAGGGAAAGTGGGGCCCACGGGAAAAGGGAAACACGAGGATATTCGCTCCCAGGATGATTGCTGAACGGTGAGAGGATGGAGGTTGAGGTCCTCTCTTCCTGCTCTGCCCGCATGTCCCAGCTTCTCCACAGCGAGCAACTATTGCTTTCTGTCTGCGGTGGGGAAGAGACGGCTTACCTTGATGAATTCCCCCCTTGAAAATGTAAAAGTCCGTGCGATCTGAGGCAAGTCTCCCCTCTCCTCCTCCCTGTCATCCCCGCTCTCCTCCCCTGGAGCAAACTCCCCTCCCGCTTTCCCGGATCCCCTTTCCGCGATAGTCTGCGCGGACACAGGCAGGGGAAGAGCAGACTTTCAAAGCTGCCCGAGCCGCACGATATGAAAGCTCAAGCCAAGGAGCCAGGAAGGGCTGGCCGCTGAGGACGGAAATGTCCTCTCGGGGGACTCGTCCACTCCCTCTGGCAGACAGAGGCCAGGAGGGGGGCAGGACAGAGTGAGGCACCTGAGTGAGGGGACACCAAAACCCTGGGCCAGCGCAGCAAGATTCCTAATCCTTCCATCCAGTCTGTTCAGAATCAAAACGGATGCAAGGGATCCACGAGGAGCCAGACACCGACCTTTCAAACGAAGGCAGGACCCCCCCCCCCCCAAAAGACAAAAGCGAAGACGGAGACGGAGTTGCATCCCAGCCGGGGAGCGGGGGGAGGCGCTTGAAACTTAGACACTTGGGGAAGGGGACGTCTTTAAGGAAAGACAACACAAAAGGACCCGTACCAACTCCGGTGCGGAAACGAGGGTTTCTCGCGAACGACGGTATCAAGGACAGCCAGGTACCGACTTGGAGAAGCTGACACACGGCGCAGGCATCAGAAAATCCAGAAGCCGTCCCGCTTGGGATGGATGGCCAGGCCCGGAAGGCTCCTCTCGAGCCCAGTGGGCCCCGTCCTTCTGTAGGTGCTGTTTGGAGAGGCCTGACCCGGGGTCTTTCCTAGATGGGCTCTGGAAGACGGAGGGGCTGCTGGCAGCTTGCTGAAGCTGTCCGGGCCTCCGCAGCCCGGAGCGGGATCCGTTCCATCGCACACCACGACTCGACCAACTGCTTGGGTGCCGCGCCGGCCGAGTGGACCGCTAGGGTCTCTCAGGAGCCTGGCGGGTGGGAAGAGGCCGCCGAGGACAGAGGGAGCCCGCCGGACGAGGGCGGCGTCGGGGGCACGGCCACGCGGGGCCGGCCCCGGTTGGCCCTGGGTTCCCGTGGGGCCGCGAGGTGGAAGGGCTGGGCGGCGGCGGCGGCGGCGGCGGCGGTGGCCGCGGCCGCGGGGCACTCGCGCGGCTGGACAGCGGTGGGGGCGTGGCGGGGCGATGGGGCGACCGGTGAGGAGGGAGGAGGGGCGGGAGGAGCGTGGAGGGAGCGGCTCTAGGGCCGGGGGGCGGGGGGGGGGGGGCGCAAAAGGAGAGGGAGGCGGCGGGAGGCAAAAGCCTACAGCACCCGGTATTCCCAGGCGGTCTCCCATCCAAGTACTAACCAGGCCCGACCCTGCTTAGCTTCCGAGATCAGACGAGATCGGGCGCGTTCAGGGTGGTATGGCCGTAGACGCTGGCGGCTGCCGCCGGCGCCCCTAAGAAGCCTCGCGCGCGCGCGCGCTGTCGCCTGGCCCCTGTGACGCGCCGTCGCCTGGCGTCTGTGACGCGCGCGCCCGAGCCCCTGTGACGCGCACCGGCCGCCCGCGTCCCCTGCGCCCCGCGCTCCGCCGCCTGCCGCCTGCCTGCCACTGCCTCCCGCCGCCGCCGCCGCCGCCGCCGCCGCCGCCGCCGCGGCCAGCCAAACCCTGCCCTGCCCTGCCCTGCCCTGCCCTGCCCTGCCCTGCCGCCCGCCCAGGGCGCGGGAGGCCTCGGGCACCCCGGGGACTGTGGGCGGGCGGGGCGCAAGTCTAGGCGCTCTCCCAAGCCGGCCCCGGACGCTCCAGGCCTCCTGTCCGCCCGCATCCCGGCGACGGGTCGCAGGACATCCGGCTGCTCTGCTCGGGGACAGGTGGCCCGGGGCGTCGGGCGCGTCGGCGCGTCGGCGCGTCAGCGCGTCGGGGCCCCGGGCCGGCGAGGCCCCTCCGGCCCGAGGCGCCTCCCAACGAACCCGGGCCCAACAACCCCCGGCGGCCGCCGCTCCGGCCCGGCCCCAACTTGCCCAAATCCAGCTGGAGCCACCGGCGCGACCAGAGGGCATCACCGGAAACCCCTCCGGGGCGGGCGGCGGGGCGCGGGGAGACCAGGGCGGGCCACCCTTCCCCGCCCCGCCCCGCGCCCCGCCCACGGGACCCGGACCGCGCCCTCAACCCCAGGCCCCGCGGCCACCCTGGACAGCTCCTGACTGACCGACCTGAGAGACACAGAGACAGAGACAGAGACAGAGGCAGAGACAGAGAGATTGAGAGGATCCGAGACACGGACCCAGACAGACACCCCCCGGGACAGACACACAGACGCTCACGCTGACACAGAGAGGCCCTGCCCAAGAGGCAGCTTCCCCACAGGAGGGCGGTGGTGCTTGAGCTGGGCCCGGGCAAGGAGGCGGGGGCCCTGGGGCTGGCGATCACCCCTGGGGCCCTGGGACGTGCAGACAGGGTCTCAGGAGTGCAGCGCTCCTGGGATCCCTGTCCCGCGACCCGGACGCCCAGGAGCCACGGACAGGCAGCCGGGCTCGGGCTCGCTCTCGCTCTCGCTCTCGCTCTCGCTCTCGCTCTGTGTGTGCGCGTTTTTGTGTGCGCGTGCGTGTTTGTGTGTTTCTTTCCTTCTCTCTTCGCCTCTTCGTTCTGGCTCTTTTCCTCTTTCTGCGGGGCGCCCCCGGACTTCCTGAGTTGACAGAACGAGCAGCCAGAAAAGTCAGGACACGGAGAACTTCGCCCGAGAAACCAACGCAATCTACCAGACGTACAGAACCCCCTCCCCGACGACCACAGCGTCCACAGTCTGCTCGAGCGCAGGTAGGGACATTACCCAGGGTCTCCCACAGGTTAGCTCACCCGTTAAGTCTCCTTAGTTTTACCAAGATGGCTAGCACGCCGAGGATGGACGGATGAGCGCCACGGTGTGATTACGGGGAGGGAAACGCACGTCGGAACACCCGTTGGTGCCTCCCGACGTCACCGGTATCCCCGTCCCGAGACCTCTGGGCTTCAGGGTTCTGGGCCGCAGCCCTCTCCCGTCGTCCACCCGGGATCCAGTGCACGATGTCTGCACTGCCCATCTCAAGAGTTTGGGCCCTGTGGGCGTTCTTGGATCCCGTTGGAAAGGGGACCTCGGGACGCGAGGGAGAGGAAAGGGCCGGGGGGCCGGGGTGGGGGGCGGGGGGCGGGCTGGGGGAAAGAGAGCGACGCCATCAACGCATGTCTGACCAGGACCTCGGCTGTGCCAGGCTCTCCATTTCCCACGGCACCGCGTCCCGTCGTCGGGGACGCCGCCTCTCGTCGGGACGTGTTGGTCTGCCGTCGGTCCTCCCGTCCCAGGCACGAGGCGGCGAACTCCCCCAAAGGCAGAGATTTTGGCACCTGCGTCCTCGGCTGCTGGGTCCGGCCCCAAGCAGGCACGCGGCCCGCAGGTGCCGGGCGAATGTCGGCGGAAAGCACTATGCTCACAGGGAAGGACGGCAGACGATGAGCGCGCACCAACCAGTGCCGCGCTCCGTGCTGAGCGGTGTGCTCCGTGCTCCCGCTTCCGCGCTCGCAACAACGCCACCGACGAGGCACTAACAGGACCCCCTTTCCAACCAGATGAGGCAACTGCCGCTCAGGGAGGGCGAGTCCCTCGCAGGAACGGCGGCCCTTGCTGCCGAGCCTTCGTTTGAGACCAAGCCTCCGGGCCCGCACTCCGGGAAACTTACGGAGACACAGCCCCAGTTCTCCCAGCAGAACACGCTCATCGGAGGTCAGATTGGGGGAGCCGTCGGAACCAGAACCACCCAGGGCGCTACCCTGCAGGGAGCGACGCGCGGCCCGCCCCGCCCCGCCACCCCGCCATCCCGGGCAAGCAGGAAGCAGGCCACAGGTGCCCTGGGTCTGCTCTGGCAGGGAAAGTGGGGCCCACGGGAAAAGGGAAACACGAGGATATTCGCTCCCAGGATGATTGCTGAACGGTGAGAGGATGGAGGTTGAGGTCCTCTCTTCCTGCTCTGCCCGCATGTCCCAGCTTCTCCACAGCGAGCAACTATTGCTTTCTGTCTGCGGTGGGGAAGAGACGGCTTACCTTGATGAATTCCCCCCTTGAAAATGTAAAAGTCCGTGCGATCTGAGGCAAGTCTCCCCTCTCCTCCTCCCTGTCATCCCCGCTCTCCTCCCCTGGAGCAAACTCCCCTCCCGCTTTCCCGGATCCCCTTTCCGCGATAGTCTGCGCGGACACAGGCAGGGGAAGAGCAGACTTTCAAAGCTGCCCGAGCCGCACGATATGAAAGCTCAAGCCAAGGAGCCAGGAAGGGCTGGCCGCTGAGGACGGAAATGTCCTCTCGGGGGACTCGTCCACTCCCTCTGGCAGACAGAGGCCAGGAGGGGGGCAGGACAGAGTGAGGCACCTGAGTGAGGGGACACCAAAACCCTGGGCCAGCGCAGCAAGATTCCTAATCCTTCCATCCAGTCTGTTCAGAATCAAAACGGATGCAAGGGATCCACGAGGAGCCAGACACCGACCTTTCAAACGAAGGCAGGACCCCCCCCCCCCCAAAAGACAAAAGCGAAGACGGAGACGGAGTTGCATCCCAGCCGGGGAGCGGGGGGAGGCGCTTGAAACTTAGACACTTGGGGAAGGGGACGTCTTTAAGGAAAGACAACACAAAAGGACCCGTACCAACTCCGGTGCGGAAACGAGGGTTTCTCGCGAACGACGGTATCAAGGACAGCCAGGTACCGACTTGGAGAAGCTGACACACGGCGCAGGCATCAGAAAATCCAGAAGCCGTCCCGCTTGGGATGGATGGCCAGGCCCGGAAGGCTCCTCTCGAGCCCAGTGGGCCCCGTCCTTCTGTAGGTGCTGTTTGGAGAGGCCTGACCCGGGGTCTTTCCTAGATGGGCTCTGGAAGACGGAGGGGCTGCTGGCAGCTTGCTGAAGCTGTCCGGGCCTCCGCAGCCCGGAGCGGGATCCGTTCCATCGCACACCACGACTCGACCAACTGCTTGGGTGCCGCGCCGGCCGAGTGGACCGCTAGGGTCTCTCAGGAGCCTGGCGGGTGGGAAGAGGCCGCCGAGGACAGAGGGAGCCCGCCGGACGAGGGCGGCGTCGGGGGCACGGCCACGCGGGGCCGGCCCCGGTTGGCCCTGGGTTCCCGTGGGGCCGCGAGGTGGAAGGGCTGGGCGGCGGCGGCGGCGGCGGCGGCGGTGGCCGCGGCCGCGGGGCACTCGCGCGGCTGGACAGCGGTGGGGGCGTGGCGGGGCGATGGGGCGACCGGTGAGGAGGGAGGAGGGGCGGGAGGAGCGTGGAGGGAGCGGCTCTAGGGCCGGGGGGCGGGGGGGGGGGGGGCGCAAAAGGAGAGGGAGGCGGCGGGAGGCAAAAGCCTACAGCACCCGGTATTCCCAGGCGGTCTCCCATCCAAGTACTAACCAGGCCCGACCCTGCTTAGCTTCCGAGATCAGACGAGATCGGGCGCGTTCAGGGTGGTATGGCCGTAGACGCTGGCGGCTGCCGCCGGCGCCCCTAAGAAGCCTCGCGCGCGCGCGCGCTGTCGCCTGGCCCCTGTGACGCGCCGTCGCCTGGCGTCTGTGACGCGCGCGCCCGAGCCCCTGTGACGCGCACCGGCCGCCCGCGTCCCCTGCGCCCCGCGCTCCGCCGCCTGCCGCCTGCCTGCCACTGCCTCCCGCCGCCGCCGCCGCCGCCGCCGCCGCCGCCGCCGCGGCCAGCCAAACCCTGCCCTGCCCTGCCCTGCCCTGCCCTGCCCTGCCCTGCCGCCCGCCCAGGGCGCGGGAGGCCTCGGGCACCCCGGGGACTGTGGGCGGGCGGGGCGCAAGTCTAGGCGCTCTCCCAAGCCGGCCCCGGACGCTCCAGGCCTCCTGTCCGCCCGCATCCCGGCGACGGGTCGCAGGACATCCGGCTGCTCTGCTCGGGGACAGGTGGCCCGGGGCGTCGGGCGCGTCGGCGCGTCGGCGCGTCAGCGCGTCGGGGCCCCGGGCCGGCGAGGCCCCTCCGGCCCGAGGCGCCTCCCAACGAACCCGGGCCCAACAACCCCCGGCGGCCGCCGCTCCGGCCCGGCCCCAACTTGCCCAAATCCAGCTGGAGCCACCGGCGCGACCAGAGGGCATCACCGGAAAGCCCTCCGGGGCGGGCGGCGGGGCGCGGGGAGACCAGGGCGGGCCACCCTTCCCCGCCCCGCCCCGCGCCCCGCCCACGGGACCCGGACCGCGCCCTCAACCCCAGGCCCCGCGGCCACCCTGGACAGCTCCTGACTGACCGACCTGAGAGACACAGAGACAGAGACAGAGACAGAGGCAGAGACAGAGAGATTGAGAGGATCCGAGACACGGACCCAGACAGACACCCCCCGGGACAGACACACAGACGCTCACGCTGACACAGAGAGGCCCTGCCCAAGAGGCAGCTTCCCCACAGGAGGGCGGTGGTGCTTGAGCTGGGCCCGGGCAAGGAGGCGGGGGCCCTGGGGCTGGCGATCACCCCTGGGGCCCTGGGACGTGCAGACAGGGTCTCAGGAGTGCAGCGCTCCTGGGATCCCTCTCCCGCGACCCGGACGCCCAGGAGCCACGGACAGGCAGCCGGGCTCGGGCTCGCTCTCGCTCTCGCTCTCGCTCTCGCTCTCGCTCTGTGTGTGCGCGTTTTTGTGTGCGCGTGCGTGTTTGTGTGTTTCTTTCCTTCTCTCTTCGCCTCTTCGTTCTGGCTCTTTTCCTCTTTCTGCGGGGCGCCCCCGGACTTCCTGAGTTGACAGAACGAGCAGCCAGAAAAGTCAGGACACGGAGAACTTCGCCCGAGAAACCAACGCAATCTACCAGACGTACAGAACCCCCTCCCCGACGACCACAGCGTCCACAGTCTGCTCGAGCGCAGGTAGGGACATTACCCAGGGTCTCCCACAGGTTAGCTCACCCGTTAAGTCTCCTTAGTTTTACCAAGATGGCTAGCACGCCGAGGATGGACGGATGAGCGCCACGGTGTGATTACGGGGAGGGAAACGCACGTCGGAACACCCGTTGGTGCCTCCCGACGTCACCGGTATCCCCGTCCCGAGACCTCTGGGCTTCAGGGTTCTGGGCCGCAGCCCTCTCCCGTCGTCCACCCGGGATCCAGTGCACGATGTCTGCACTGCCCATCTCAAGAGTTTGGGCCCTGTGGGCGTTCTTGGATCCCGTTGGAAAGGGGACCTCGGGACGCGAGGGAGAGGAAAGGGCCGGGGGGCCGGGGTGGGGGGCGGGGGGCGGGCTGGGGGAAAGAGAGCGACGCCATCAACGCATGTCTGACCAGGACCTCGGCTGTGCCAGGCTCTCCATTTCCCACGGCACCGCGTCCCGTCGTCGGGGACGCCGCCTCTCGTCGGGACGTGTTGGTCTGCCGTCGGTCCTCCCGTCCCAGGCACGAGGCGGCGAACTCCCCCAAAGGCAGAGATTTTGGCACCTGCGTCCTCGGCTGCTGGGTCCGGCCCCAAGCAGGCACGCGGCCCGCAGGTGCCGGGCGAATGTCGGCGGAAAGCACTATGCTCACAGGGAAGGACGGCAGACGATGAGCGCGCACCAACCAGTGCCGCGCTCCGTGCTGAGCGGTGTGCTCCGTGCTCCCGCTTCCGCGCTCGCAACAACGCCACCGACGAGGCACTAACAGGACCCCCTTTCCAACCAGATGAGGCAACTGCCGCTCAGGGAGGGCGAGTCCCTCGCAGGAACGGCGGCCCTTGCTGCCGAGCCTTCGTTTGAGACCAAGCCTCCGGGCCCGCACTCCGGGAAACTTACGGAGACACAGCCCCAGTTCTCCCAGCAGAACACGCTCATCGGAGGTCAGATTGGGGGAGCCGTCGGAACCAGAACCACCCAGGGCGCTACCCTGCAGGGAGCGACGCGCGGCCCGCCCCGCCCCGCCACCCCGCCATCCCGGGCAAGCAGGAAGCAGGCCACAGGTGCCCTGGGTCTGCTCTGGCAGGGAAAGTGGGGCCCACGGGAAAAGGGAAACACGAGGATATTCGCTCCCAGGATGATTGCTGAACGGTGAGAGGATGGAGGTTGAGGTCCTCTCTTCCTGCTCTGCCCGCATGTCCCAGCTTCTCCACAGCGAGCAACTATTGCTTTCTGTCTGCGGTGGGGAAGAGACGGCTTACCTTGATGAATTCCCCCCTTGAAAATGTAAAAGTCCGTGCGATCTGAGGCAAGTCTCCCCTCTCCTCCTCCCTGTCATCCCCGCTCTCCTCCCCTGGAGCAAACTCCCCTCCCGCTTTCCCGGATCCCCTTTCCGCGATAGTCTGCGCGGACACAGGCAGGGGAAGAGCAGACTTTCAAAGCTGCCCGAGCCGCACGATATGAAAGCTCAAGCCAAGGAGCCAGGAAGGGCTGGCCGCTGAGGACGGAAATGTCCTCTCGGGGGACTCGTCCACTCCCTCTGGCAGACAGAGGCCAGGAGGGGGGCAGGACAGAGTGAGGCACCTGAGTGAGGGGACACCAAAACCCTGGGCCAGCGCAGCAAGATTCCTAATCCTTCCATCCAGTCTGTTCAGAATCAAAACGGATGCAAGGGATCCACGAGGAGCCAGACACCGACCTTTCAAACGAAGGCAGGACCCCCCCCCCCCCAAAAGACAAAAGCGAAGACGGAGACGGAGTTGCATCCCAGCCGGGGAGCGGGGGGAGGCGCTTGAAACTTAGACACTTGGGGAAGGGGACGTCTTTAAGGAAAGACAACACAAAAGGACCCGTACCAACTCCGGTGCGGAAACGAGGGTTTCTCGCGAACGACGGTATCAAGGACAGCCAGGTACCGACTTGGAGAAGCTGACACACGGCGCAGGCATCAGAAAATCCAGAAGCCGTCCCGCTTGGGATGGATGGCCAGGCCCGGAAGGCTCCTCTCGAGCCCAGTGGGCCCCGTCCTTCTGTAGGTGCTGTTTGGAGAGGCCTGACCCGGGGTCTTTCCTAGATGGGCTCTGGAAGACGGAGGGGCTGCTGGCAGCTTGCTGAAGCTGTCCGGGCCTCCGCAGCCCGGAGCGGGATCCGTTCCATCGCACACCACGACTCGACCAACTGCTTGGGTGCCGCGCCGGCCGAGTGGACCGCTAGGGTCTCTCAGGAGCCTGGCGGGTGGGAAGAGGCCGCCGAGGACAGAGGGAGCCCGCCGGACGAGGGCGGCGTCGGGGGCACGGCCACGCGGGGCCGGCCCCGGTTGGCCCTGGGTTCCCGTGGGGCCGCGAGGTGGAAGGGCTGGGCGGCGGCGGCGGCGGTGGCGGCGGCGGTGGCCGCGGCCGCGGGGCACTCGCGCGGCTGGACAGCGGTGGGGGCGTGGCGGGGCGATGGGGCGACCGGTGAGGAGGGAGGAGGGGCGGGAGGAGCGTGGAGGGAGCGGCGCTGGGGCCGGGGGGCGGGGGGGGGGGCGCAAAAGGAGAGGGAGGCGGCGGGAGGCAAAAGCCTACAGCACCCGGTATTCCCAGGCGGTCTCCCATCCAAGTACTAACCAGGCCCGACCCTGCTTAGCTTCCGAGATCAGACGAGATCGGGCGCGTTCAGGGTGGTATGGCCGTAGACGCTGGCGGCTGCCGCCGGCGCCCCTAAGAAGCCTCGCGCGCGCGCGCGCTGTCGCCTGGCCCCTGTGACGCGCCGTCGCCTGGCGTCTGTGACGCGCGCGCCCGAGCCCCTGTGACGCGCACCGGCCGCCCGCGTCCCCTGCGCCCCGCGCTCCGCCGCCTGCCGCCTGCCTGCCACTGCCTCCCGCCGCCGCCGCCGCCGCCGCCGCCGCCGCCGCCGCGGCCAGCCAAACCCTGCCCTGCCCTGCCCTGCCCTGCCCTGCCCTGCCGCCCGCCCAGGGCGCGGGAGGCCTCGGGCACCCCGGGGACTGTGGGCGGGCGGGGCGCAAGTCTAGGCGCTCTCCCAAGCCGGCCCCGGACGCTCCAGGCCTCCTGTCCGCCCGCATCCCGGCGACGGGTCGCAGGACATCCGGCTGCTCTGCTCGGGGACAGGTGGCCCGGGGCGTCGGGCGCGTCGGCGCGTCGGCGCGTCAGCGCGTCGGGGCCCCGGGCCGGCGAGGCCCCTCCGGCCCGAGGCGCCTCCCAACGAACCCGGGCCCAACAACCCCCGGCGGCCGCCGCTCCGGCCCGGCCCCAACTTGCCCAAATCCAGCTGGAGCCACCGGCGCGACCAGAGGGCATCACCGGAAAGCCCTCCGGGGCGGGCGGCGGGGCGCGGGGAGACCAGGGCGGGCCACCCTTCCCCGCCCCGCCCCGCGCCCCGCCCACGGGACCCGGACCGCGCCCTCAACCCCAGGCCCCGCGGCCACCCTGGACAGCTCCTGACTGACCGACCTGAGAGACACAGAGACAGAGACAGAGACAGAGGCAGAGACAGAGAGATTGAGAGGATCCGAGACACGGACCCAGACAGACACCCCCCGGGACAGACACACAGACGCTCACGCTGACACAGAGAGGCCCTGCCCAAGAGGCAGCTTCCCCACAGGAGGGCGGTGGTGCTTGAGCTGGGCCCGGGCAAGGAGGCGGGGGCCCTGGGGCTGGCGATCACCCCTGGGGCCCTGGGACGTGCAGACAGGGTCTCAGGAGTGCAGCGCTCCTGGGATCCCTGTCCCGCGACCCGGACGCCCAGGAGCCACGGACAGGCAGCCGGGCTCGGGCTCGCTCTCGCTCTCGCTCTCGCTCTCGCTCTCGCTCTGTGTGTGCGCGTTTTTGTGTGCGCGTGCGTGTTTGTGTGTTTCTTTCCTTCTCTCTTCGCCTCTTCGTTCTGGCTCTTTTCCTCTTTCTGCGGGGCGCCCCCGGACTTCCTGAGTTGACAGAACGAGCAGCCAGAAAAGTCAGGACACGGAGAACTTCGCCCGAGAAACCAACGCAATCTACCAGACGTACAGAACCCCCTCCCCGACGACCACAGCGTCCACAGTCTGCTCGAGCGCAGGTAGGGACATTACCCAGGGTCTCCCACAGGTTAGCTCACCCGTTAAGTCTCCTTAGTTTTACCAAGATGGCTAGCACGCCGAGGATGGACGGATGAGCGCCACGGTGTGATTACGGGGAGGGAAACGCACGTCGGAACACCCGTTGGTGCCTCCCGACGTCACCGGTATCCCCGTCCCGAGACCTCTGGGCTTCAGGGTTCTGGGCCGCAGCCCTCTCCCGTCGTCCACCCGGGATCCAGTGCACGATGTCTGCACTGCCCATCTCAAGAGTTTGGGCCCTGTGGGCGTTCTTGGATCCCGTTGGAAAGGGGACCTCGGGACGCGAGGGAGAGGAAAGGGCCGGGGGGCCGGGGTGGGGGGCGGGGGGCGGGCTGGGGGAAAGAGAGCGACGCCATCAACGCATGTCTGACCAGGACCTCGGCTGTGCCAGGCTCTCCATTTCCCACGGCACCGCGTCCCGTCGTCGGGGACGCCGCCTCTCGTCGGGACGTGTTGGTCTGCCGTCGGTCCTCCCGTCCCAGGCACGAGGCGGCGAACTCCCCCAAAGGCAGAGATTTTGGCACCTGCGTCCTCGGCTGCTGGGTCCGGCCCCAAGCAGGCACGCGGCCCGCAGGTGCCGGGCGAATGTCGGCGGAAAGCACTATGCTCACAGGGAAGGACGGCAGACGATGAGCGCGCACCAACCAGTGCCGCGCTCCGTGCTGAGCGGTGTGCTCCGTGCTCCCGCTTCCGCGCTCGCAACAACGCCACCGACGAGGCACTAACAGGACCCCCTTTCCAACCAGATGAGGCAACTGCCGCTCAGGGAGGGCGAGTCCCTCGCAGGAACGGCGGCCCTTGCTGCCGAGCCTTCGTTTGAGACCAAGCCTCCGGGCCCGCACTCCGGGAAACTTACGGAGACACAGCCCCAGTTCTCCCAGCAGAACACGCTCATCGGAGGTCAGATTGGGGGAGCCGTCGGAACCAGAACCACCCAGGGCGCTACCCTGCAGGGAGCGACGCGCGGCCCGCCCCGCCCCGCCACCCCGCCATCCCGGGCAAGCAGGAAGCAGGCCACAGGTGCCCTGGGTCTGCTCTGGCAGGGAAAGTGGGGCCCACGGGAAAAGGGAAACACGAGGATATTCGCTCCCAGGATGATTGCTGAACGGTGAGAGGATGGAGGTTGAGGTCCTCTCTTCCTGCTCTGCCCGCATGTCCCAGCTTCTCCACAGCGAGCAACTATTGCTTTCTGTCTGCGGTGGGGAAGAGACGGCTTACCTTGATGAATTCCCCCCTTGAAAATGTAAAAGTCCGTGCGATCTGAGGCAAGTCTCCCCTCTCCTCCTCCCTGTCATCCCCGCTCTCCTCCCCTGGAGCAAACTCCCCTCCCGCTTTCCCGGATCCCCTTTCCGCGATAGTCTGCGCGGACACAGGCAGGGGAAGAGCAGACTTTCAAAGCTGCCCGAGCCGCACGATATGAAAGCTCAAGCCAAGGAGCCAGGAAGGGCTGGCCGCTGAGGACGGAAATGTCCTCTCGGGGGACTCGTCCACTCCCTCTGGCAGACAGAGGCCAGGAGGGGGGCAGGACAGAGTGAGGCACCTGAGTGAGGGGACACCAAAACCCTGGGCCAGCGCAGCAAGATTCCTAATCCTTCCATCCAGTCTGTTCAGAATCAAAACGGATGCAAGGGATCCACGAGGAGCCAGACACCGACCTTTCAAACGAAGGCAGGACCCCCCCCCCCCCAAAAGACAAAAGCGAAGACGGAGACGGAGTTGCATCCCAGCCGGGGAGCGGGGGGAGGCGCTTGAAACTTAGACACTTGGGGAAGGGGACGTCTTTAAGGAAAGACAACACAAAAGGACCCGTACCAACTCCGGTGCGGAAACGAGGGTTTCTCGCGAACGACGGTATCAAGGACAGCCAGGTACCGACTTGGAGAAGCTGACACACGGCGCAGGCATCAGAAAATCCAGAAGCCGTCCCGCTTGGGATGGATGGCCAGGCCCGGAAGGCTCCTCTCGAGCCCAGTGGGCCCCGTCCTTCTGTAGGTGCTGTTTGGAGAGGCCTGACCCGGGGTCTTTCCTAGATGGGCTCTGGAAGACGGAGGGGCTGCTGGCAGCTTGCTGAAGCTGTCCGGGCCTCCGCAGCCCGGAGCGGGATCCGTTCCATCGCACACCACGACTCGACCAACTGCTTGGGTGCCGCGCCGGCCGAGTGGACCGCTAGGGTCTCTCAGGAGCCTGGCGGGTGGGAAGAGGCCGCCGAGGACAGAGGGAGCCCGCCGGACGAGGGCGGCGTCGGGGGCACGGCCACGCGGGGCCGGCCCCGGTTGGCCCTGGGTTCCCGTGGGGCCGCGAGGTGGAAGGGCTGGGCGGCGGCGGCGGCGGCGGCGGCGGCGGTGGCCGCGGCCGCGGGGCACTCGCGCGGCTGGACAGCGGTGGGGGCGTGGCGGGGCGATGGGGCGACCGGTGAGGAGGGAGGAGGGGCGGGAGGAGCGTGGAGGGAGCGGCGCTGGGGCCGTTGGGGGGGGCGCAAAAGGAGAGGGAGGCGGCGGGAGGCAAAAGCCTACAGCACCCGGTATTCCCAGGCGGTCTCCCATCCAAGTACTAACCAGGCCCGACCCTGCTTAGCTTCCGAGATCAGACGAGATCGGGCGCGTTCAGGGTGGTATGGCCGTAGACGCTGGCGGCTGCCGCCGGCGCCCCTAAGAAGCCTCGCGCGCGCGCGCGCTGTCGCCTGGCCCCTGTGACGCGCCGTCGCCTGGCGTCTGTGACGCGCGCGCCCGAGCCCCTGTGACGCGCACCGGCCGCCCGCGTCCCCTGCGCCCCGCGCTCCGCCGCCTGCCGCCTGCCTGCCACTGCCTCCCGCCGCCGCCGCCGCCGCCGCCGCCGCCGCCGCCGCGGCCAGCCAAACCCTGCCCTGCCCTGCCCTGCCCTGCCCTGCCCTGCCCTGCCGCCCGCCCAGGGCGCGGGAGGCCTCGGGCACCCCGGGGACTGTGGGCGGGCGGGGCGCAAGTCTAGGCGCTCTCCCAAGCCGGCCCCGGACGCTCCAGGCCTCCTGTCCGCCCGCATCCCGGCGACGGGTCGCAGGACATCCGGCTGCTCTGCTCGGGGACAGGTGGCCCGGGGCGTCGGGCGCGTCGGCGCGTCGGCGCGTCAGCGCGTCGGGGCCCCGGGCCGGCGAGGCCCCTCCGGCCCGAGGCGCCTCCCAACGAACCCGGGCCCAACAACCCCCGGCGGCCGCCGCTCCGGCCCGGCCCCAACTTGCCCAAATCCAGCTGGAGCCACCGGCGCGACCAGAGGGCATCACCGGAAACCCCTCCGGGGCGGGCGGCGGGGCGCGGGGAGACCAGGGCGGGCCACCCTTCCCCGCCCCGCCCCGCGCCCCGCCCACGGGACCCGGACCGCGCCCTCAACCCCAGGCCCCGCGGCCACCCTGGACAGCTCCTGACTGACCGACCTGAGAGACACAGAGACAGAGACAGAGACAGAGGCAGAGACAGAGAGATTGAGAGGATCCGAGACACGGACCCAGACAGACACCCCCCGGGACAGACACACAGACGCTCACGCTGACACAGAGAGGCCCTGCCCAAGAGGCAGCTTCCCCACAGGAGGGCGGTGGTGCTTGAGCTGGGCCCGGGCAAGGAGGCGGGGGCCCTGGGGCTGGCGATCACCCCTGGGGCCCTGGGACGTGCAGACAGGGTCTCAGGAGTGCAGCGCTCCTGGGATCCCTCTCCCGCGACCCGGACGCCCAGGAGCCACGGACAGGCAGCCGGGCTCGGGCTCGCTCTCGCTCTCGCTCTCGCTCTCGCTCTCGCTCTGTGTGTGCGCGTTTTTGTGTGCGCGTGCGTGTTTGTGTGTTTCTTTCCTTCTCTCTTCGCCTCTTCGTTCTGGCTCTTTTCCTCTTTCTGCGGGGCGCCCCCGGACTTCCTGAGTTGACAGAACGAGCAGCCAGAAAAGTCAGGACACGGAGAACTTCGCCCGAGAAACCAACGCAATCTACCAGACGTACAGAACCCCCTCCCCGACGACCACAGCGTCCACAGTCTGCTCGAGCGCAGGTAGGGACATTACCCAGGGTCTCCCACAGGTTAGCTCACCCGTTAAGTCTCCTTAGTTTTACCAAGATGGCTAGCACGCCGAGGATGGACGGATGAGCGCCACGGTGTGATTACGGGGAGGGAAACGCACGTCGGAACACCCGTTGGTGCCTCCCGACGTCACCGGTATCCCCGTCCCGAGACCTCTGGGCTTCAGGGTTCTGGGCCGCAGCCCTCTCCCGTCGTCCACCCGGGATCCAGTGCACGATGTCTGCACTGCCCATCTCAAGAGTTTGGGCCCTGTGGGCGTTCTTGGATCCCGTTGGAAAGGGGACCTCGGGACGCGAGGGAGAGGAAAGGGCCGGGGGGCCGGGGTGGGGGGCGGGGGGCGGGCTGGGGGAAAGAGAGCGACGCCATCAACGCATGTCTGACCAGGACCTCGGCTGTGCCAGGCTCTCCATTTCCCACGGCACCGCGTCCCGTCGTCGGGGACGCCGCCTCTCGTCGGGACGTGTTGGTCTGCCGTCGGTCCTCCCGTCCCAGGCACGAGGCGGCGAACTCCCCCAAAGGCAGAGATTTTGGCACCTGCGTCCTCGGCTGCTGGGTCCGGCCCCAAGCAGGCACGCGGCCCGCAGGTGCCGGGCGAATGTCGGCGGAAAGCACTATGCTCACAGGGAAGGACGGCAGACGATGAGCGCGCACCAACCAGTGCCGCGCTCCGTGCTGAGCGGTGTGCTCCGTGCTCCCGCTTCCGCGCTCGCAACAACGCCACCGACGAGGCACTAACAGGACCCCCTTTCCAACCAGATGAGGCAACTGCCGCTCAGGGAGGGCGAGTCCCTCGCAGGAACGGCGGCCCTTGCTGCCGAGCCTTCGTTTGAGACCAAGCCTCCGGGGCCGCACTCCGGGAAACTTACGGAGACACAGCCCCAGTTCTCCCAGCAGAACACGCTCATCGGAGGTCAGATTGGGGGAGCCGTCGGAACCAGAACCACCCAGGGCGCTACCCTGCAGGGAGCGACGCGCGGCCCGCCCCGCCCCGCCACCCCGCCATCCCGGGCAAGCAGGAAGCAGGCCACAGGTGCCCTGGGTCTGCTCTGGCAGGGAAAGTGGGGCCCACGGGAAAAGGGAAACACGAGGATATTCGCTCCCAGGATGATTGCTGAACGGTGAGAGGATGGAGGTTGAGGTCCTCTCTTCCTGCTCTGCCCGCATGTCCCAGCTTCTCCACAGCGAGCAACTATTGCTTTCTGTCTGCGGTGGGGAAGAGACGGCTTACCTTGATGAATTCCCCCCTTGAAAATGTAAAAGTCCGTGCGATCTGAGGCAAGTCTCCCCTCTCCTCCTCCCTGTCATCCCCGCTCTCCTCCCCTGGAGCAAACTCCCCTCCCGCTTTCCCGGATCCCCTTTCCGCGATAGTCTGCGCGGACACAGGCAGGGGAAGAGCAGACTTTCAAAGCTGCCCGAGCCGCACGATATGAAAGCTCAAGCCAAGGAGCCAGGAAGGGCTGGCCGCTGAGGACGGAAATGTCCTCTCGGGGGACTCGTCCACTCCCTCTGGCAGACAGAGGCCAGGAGGGGGGCAGGACAGAGTGAGGCACCTGAGTGAGGGGACACCAAAACCCTGGGCCAGCGCAGCAAGATTCCTAATCCTTCCATCCAGTCTGTTCAGAATCAAAACGGATGCAAGGGATCCACGAGGAGCCAGACACCGACCTTTCAAACGAAGGCAGGACCCCCCCCCCCCCAAAAGACAAAAGCGAAGACGGAGACGGAGTTGCATCCCAGCCGGGGAGCGGGGGGAGGCGCTTGAAACTTAGACACTTGGGGAAGGGGACGTCTTTAAGGAAAGACAACACAAAGGACCCGTACCAACTCCGGTGCGGAAACGAGGGTTTCTCGCGAACGACGGTATCAAGGACAGCCAGGTACCGACTTGGAGAAGCTGACACACGGCGCAGGCATCAGAAAATCCAGAAGCCGTCCCGCTTGGGATGGATGGCCAGGCCCGGAAGGCTCCTCTCGAGCCCAGTGGGCCCCGTCCTTCTGTAGGTGCTGTTTGGAGAGGCCTGACCCGGGGTCTTTCCTAGATGGGCTCTGGAAGACGGAGGGGCTGCTGGCAGCTTGCTGAAGCTGTCCGGGCCTCCGCAGCCCGGAGCGGGATCCGTTCCATCGCACACCACGACTCGACCAACTGCTTGGGTGCCGCGCCGGCCGAGTGGACCGCTAGGGTCTCTCAGGAGCCTGGCGGGTGGGAAGAGGCCGCCGAGGACAGAGGGAGCCCGCCGGACGAGGGCGGCGTCGGGGGCACGGCCACGCGGGGCCGGCCCCGGTTGGCCCTGGGTTCCCGTGGGGCCGCGAGGTGGAAGGGCTGGGCGGCGGCGGCGGCGGCGGCGGCGGCGGTGGCCGCGGCCGCGGGGCACTCGCGCGGCTGGACAGCGGTGGGGGCGTGGCGGGGCGATGGGGCGACCGGTGAGGAGGGAGGAGGGGCGGGAGGAGCGTGGAGGGAGCGGCGCTGGGGCCGTTGGGGGGGGCGCAAAAGGAGAGGGAGGCGGCGGGAGGCAAAAGCCTACAGCACCCGGTATTCCCAGGCGGTCTCCCATCCAAGTACTAACCAGGCCCGACCCTGCTTAGCTTCCGAGATCAGACGAGATCGGGCGCGTTCAGGGTGGTATGGCCGTAGACGCTGGCGGCTGCCGCCGGCGCCCCTAAGAAGCCTCGCGCGCGCGCGCGCTGTCGCCTGGCCCCTGTGACGCGCCGTCGCCTGGCGTCTGTGACGCGCGCGCCCGAGCCCCTGTGACGCGCACCGGCCGCCCGCGTCCCCTGCGCCCCGCGCTCCGCCGCCTGCCGCCTGCCTGCCACTGCCTCCCGCCGCCGCCGCCGCCGCCGCCGCCGCCGCCGCGGCCAGCCAAACCCTGCCCTGCCCTGCCCTGCCCTGCCCTGCCCTGCCCTGCCGCCCGCCCAGGGCGCGGGAGGCCTCGGGCACCCCGGGGACTGTGGGCGGGCGGGGCGCAAGTCTAGGCGCTCTCCCAAGCCGGCCCCGGACGCTCCAGGCCTCCTGTCCGCCCGCATCCCGGCGACGGGTCGCAGGACATCCGGCTGCTCTGCTCGGGGACAGGTGGCCCGGGGCGTCGGGCGCGTCGGCGCGTCGGCGCGTCAGCGCGTCGGGGCCCCGGGCCGGCGAGGCCCCTCCGGCCCGAGGCGCCTCCCAACGAACCCGGGCCCAACAACCCCCGGCGGCCGCCGCTCCGGCCCGGCCCCAACTTGCCCAAATCCAGCTGGAGCCACCGGCGCGACCAGAGGGCATCACCGGAAAGCCCTCCGGGGCGGGCGGCGGGGCGCGGGGAGACCAGGGGCGGGCCACCCTTCCCCGCCCCGCCCCGCGCCCCCGCCCACGGGACCCGGACCGCGCCCTCAACCCCAGGCCCCGCGGCCACCCTGGACAGCTCCTGACTGACCGACCTGAGAGACACAGAGACAGAGACAGAGACAGAGGCAGAGACAGAGAGATTGAGAGGATCCGAGACACGGACCCAGACAGACACCCCCCGGGACAGACACACAGACGCTCACGCTGACACAGAGAGGCCCTGCCCAAGAGGCAGCTTCCCCACAGGAGGGCGGTGGTGCTTGAGCTGGGCCCGGGCAAGGAGGCGGGGGCCCTGGGGCTGGCGATCACCCCTGGGGCCCTGGGACGTGCAGACAGGGTCTCAGGAGTGCAGCGCTCCTGGGATCCCTGTCCCGCGACCCGGACGCCCAGGAGCCACGGAAAGGGCAGCCGGGCTCGGGCTCGCTCTCGCTCTCGCTCTCGCTCTCGCTCTCGCTCTGTGTGTGCGCGTTTTTGTGTGCGCGTAGCGTGTTTGTGTGTTTCTTTCCTTCTCTCTTCGCCTCTTCGTTCTGGCTCTTTTCCTCTTTCTGCGGGGCGCCCCCGGACTTCCTGAGTTGACAGAACGAGCAGCCAGAAAAGTCAGGACACGGAGAACTTCGCTCCGAGAAACCAACGCAATCTACCAGACGTACAGAACCCCCTCCCCGACGACCACAGCGTCCACAGTCTGCTCGAGCGCAGGTAGGGACATTACCCAGGGTCTCCCACAGGTTAGCTCACCCGTTAAGTCTCCTTAGTTTTACCAAGATGGCTAGCACGCCGAGGATGGACGGATGAGCGCCACGGTGTGATTACGGGGAGGGAAACGCACGTCGGAACACCCGTTGGTGCCTCCCGACGTCACCGGTATCCCCGTCCCGAGACCTCTGGGCTTCAGGGTTCTGGGCCGCAGCCCTCTCCCGTCGTCCACCCGGGATCCAGTGCACGATGTCTGCACTGCCCATCTCAAGAGTTTGGGCCCTGTGGGCGTTCTTGGATCCCGTTGGAAAGGGGACCTCGGGACGCGAGGGAGAGGAAAGGGCCGGGGGGCCGGGGTGGGGGGCGGGGGGCGGGCTGGGGGAAAGAGAGCGACGCCATCAACGCATGTCTGACCAGGACCTCGGCTGTGCCAGGCTCTCCATTT
>NW_027222041.1:0-25228 GCF_041296265.1 Equus caballus
GTCCATCCTCGGCGTGCTAGCCATCTTGGTAAAACTAAGGAGACTTAACGGGTGAGCTAACCTGTGGGAGACCCTGGGTAATGTCCCTACCTGCGCTCGAGCAGACTGTGGACGCTGTGGTCGTCGGGGAGGGGGTTCTGTACGTCTGGTAGATTGCGTTGGTTTCTCGGGCGAAGTTCTCCGTGTCCTGACTTTTCTGGCTGCTCGTTCTGTCAACTCAGGAAGTCCGGGGGCGCCCCGCAGAAAGAGGAAAAGAGCCAGAACGAAGAGGCGAAGAGAGAAGGAAAGAAACACACAAACACGCACGCGCACACAAAAACGCGCACACACAGAGCGAGAGCGAGAGCGAGAGCGAGAGCGAGAGCGAGCCCGAGCCCGGCTGCCTGTCCGTGGCTCCTGGGCGTCCGGGTCGCGGGACAGGGATCCCAGGAGCGCTGCACTCCTGAGACCCTGTCTGCACGTCCCAGGGCCCCAGGGGTGATCGCCAGCCCCAGGGCCCCCGCCTCCTTGCCCGGGCCCAGCTCAAGCACCACCGCCCTCCTGTGGGGAAGCTGCCTCTTGGGCAGGGCCTCTCTGTGTCAGCGTGAGCGTCTGTGTGTCTGTCCCGGGGGGTGTCTGTCTGGGTCCGTGTCTCGGATCCTCTCAATCTCTCTGTCTCTGCCTCTGTCTCTGTCTCTGTCTCTGTGTCTCTCAGGTCGGTCAGTCAGGAGCTGTCCAGGGTGGCCGCGGGGCCTGGGGTTGAGGGCGCGGTCCGGGTCCCGTGGGCGGGGCGCGGGGCGGGGCGGGGAAGGGTGGCCCGCCCTGGTCTCCCCGCGCCCCGCCGCCCGCCCCGGAGGGCTTTCCGGTGATGCCCTCTGGTCGCGCCGGTGGCTCCAGCTGGATTTGGGCAAGTTGGGGCCGGGCCGGAGCGGCGGCCGCCGGGGGTTGTTGGCCCGGGTTCGTTGGGAGGCGCCTCGGGCCGGAGGGGCCTCGCGGGCCCGGGGCCCCGACGCGCCGACGCGCCGACGCGCCGACGCGCCCGACGCCCCGGGCCACCTGTCCCCGAGCAGAGCAGCCGGATGTCCTGCGACCCGTCGCCGGGATGCGGGCGGACAGGAGGCCTGGAGCGTCCGGGGCCGGCTTGGGAGAGCGCCTAGACTTGCGCCCCGCCCGCCCACAGTCCCCGGGGTGCCCGAGGCCTCCCGCGCCCTGGGCGGGCGGCAGGGCAGGGCAGGGCAGGGCAGGGCAGGGCAGGGCAGGGTTTGGCTGGCCGCGGCGGCGGCGGCGGCGGCGGCGGCGGCGGCGGCGGGAGGCAGTGGCAGGCAGGCGGCAGGCGGCGGAGCGCGGGGCGCAGGGGACGCGGGCGGCCGGTGCGCGTCACAGGGGCTCGGGCGCGCGCGTCACAGACGCCAGGCGACGGCGCGTCACAGGGGCCAGGCGACAGCGCGCGCGCGCGCGAGGCTTCTTAGGGGCGCCGGCGGCAGCCGCCAGCGTCTACGGCCATACCACCCTGAACGCGCCCGATCTCGTCTGATCTCGGAAGCTAAGCAGGGTCGGGCCTGGTTAGTACTTGGATGGGAGACCGCCTGGGAATACCGGGTGCTGTAGGCTTTTGCCTCCCGCCGCCTCCCTCTCCTTTTGCGCCCCCCCCCCCGCCCCCCGGCCCCAGCGCCGCTCCCTCCACGCTCCTCCCGCCCCTCCTCCCTCCTCACCGGTCGCCCCATTGCCCCGCCACGCCCCCACCGCTGTCCAGCCGCGCGAGTGCCCCGCGGCCGCGGCCACCGCCGCCGCCGCCGCCGCCGCCGCCGCCCAGCCCTTCCACCTCGCGGCCCCACGGGAACCCAGGGCCAACCGGGGCCGGCCCCGCGTGGCCGTGCCCCCGACGCCGCCCTCGTCCGGCGGGCTCCCTCTGTCCTCGGCGGCCTCTTCCCACCCGCCAGGCTCCTGAGAGACCCTAGCGGTCCACTCGGCCGGCGCGGCACCCAAGCAGTTGGTCGAGTCGTGGTGTGCGATGGAACGGATCCCGCTCCGGGCTGCGGAGGCCCGGACAGCTTCAGCAAGCTGCCAGCAGCCCCTCCGTCTTCCAGAGCCCATCTAGGAAAGACCCCGGGTCAGGCCTCTCCAAACAGCACCTACAGAAGGACGGGGCCCACTGGGCTCGAGAGGAGCCTTCCGGGCCTGGCCATCCATCCCAAGCGGGACGGCTTCTGGATTTTCTGATGCCTGCGCCGTGTGTCAGCTTCTCCAAGTCGGTACCTGGCTGTCCTTGATACCGTCGTTCGCGAGAAACCCTCGTTTCCGCACCGGAGTTGGTACGGGTCCTTTTGTGTTGTCTTTCCTTAAAGACGTCCCCTTCCCCAAGTGTCTAAGTTTCAAGCGCCTCCCCCCGCTCCCCGGCTGGGATGCAACTCCGTCTCCGTCTTCGCTTTTGTCTTTTGGGGGGGGGGGGGGTCCTGCCTTCGTTTGAAAGGTCGGTGTCTGGCTCCTCGTGGATCCCTTGCATCCGTTTTGATTCTGAACAGACTGGATGGAAGGATTAGGAATCTTGCTGCGCTGGCCCAGGGTTTTGGTGTCCCCTCACTCAGGTGCCTCACTCTGTCCTGCCCCCCTCCTGGCCTCTGTCTGCCAGAGGGAGTGGACGAGTCCCCCGAGAGGACATTTCCGTCCTCAGCGGCCAGCCCTTCCTGGCTCCTTGGCTTGAGCTTTCATATCGTGCGGCTCGGGCAGCTTTGAAAGTCTGCTCTTCCCCTGCCTGTGTCCGCGCAGACTATCGCGGAAAGGGGATCCGGGAAAGCGGGAGGGGAGTTTGCTCCAGGGGAGGAGAGCGGGGATGACAGGGAGGAGGAGAGGGGAGACTTGCCTCAGATCGCACGGACTTTTACATTTTCAAGGGGGGAATTCATCAAGGTAAGCCGTCTCTTCCCCACCGCAGACAGAAAGCAATAGTTGCTCGCTGTGGAGAAGCTGGGACATGCGGGCAGAGCAGGAAGAGAGGACCTCAACCTCCATCCTCTCACCGTTCAGCAATCATCCTGGGAGCGAATATCCTCGTGTTTCCCTTTTCCCGTGGGCCCCACTTTCCCTGCCAGAGCAGACCCAGGGCACCTGTGGCCTGCTTCCTGCTTGCCCGGGATGGCGGGGTGGCGGGGCGGGGCGGGCCGCGCGTCGCTCCCTGCAGGGTAGCGCCCTGGGTGGTTCTGGTTCCGACGGCTCCCCCAATCTGACCTCCGATGAGCGTGTTCTGCTGGGAGAACTGGGGCTGTGTCTCCGTAAGTTTCCCGGAGTGCGGGCCCGGAGGCTTGGTCTCAAACGAAGGCTCGGCAGCAAGGGCCGCCGTTCCTGCGAGGGACTCGCCCTCCCTGAGCGGCAGTTGCCTCATCTGGTTGGAAAGGGGGTCCTGTTAGTGCCTCGTCGGTGGCGTTGTTGCGAGCGCGGAAGCGGGAGCACGGAGCACACCGCTCAGCACGGAGCGCGGCACTGGTTGGTGCGCGCTCATCGTCTGCCGTCCTTCCCTGTGAGCATAGTGCTTTCCGCCGACATTCGCCCGGCACCTGCGGGCCGCGTGCCTGCTTGGGGCCGGACCCAGCAGCCGAGGACGCAGGTGCCAAAATCTCTGCCTTTGGGGGAGTTCGCCGCCTCGTGCCTGGGACGGGAGGACCGACGGCAGACCAACACGTCCCGACGAGAGGCGGCGTCCCCGACGACGGGACGCGGTGCCGTGGGAAATGGAGAGCCTGGCACAGCCGAGGTCCTGGTCAGACATGCGTTGATGGCGTCGCTCTCTTTCCCCCAGCCCGCCCCCCGCCCCCCACCCCGGCCCCCCGGCCCTTTCCTCTCCCTCGCGTCCCGAGGTCCCCTTTCCAACGGGATCCAAGAACGCCCACAGGGCCCAAACTCTTGAGATGGGCAGTGCAGACATCGTGCACTGGATCCCGGGTGGACGACGGGAGAGGGCTGCGGCCCAGAACCCTGAAGCCCAGAGGTCTCGGGACGGGGATACCGGTGACGTCGGGAGGCACCAACGGGTGTTCCGACGTGCGTTTCCCTCCCCGTAATCACACCGTGGCGCTCATCCGTCCATCCTCGGCGTGCTAGCCATCTTGGTAAAACTAAGGAGACTTAACGGGTGAGCTAACCTGTGGGAGACCCTGGGTAATGTCCCTACCTGCGCTCGAGCAGACTGTGGACGCTGTGGTCGTCGGGGAGGGGGTTCTGTACGTCTGGTAGATTGCGTTGGTTTCTCGGGCGAAGTTCTCCGTGTCCTGACTTTTCTGGCTGCTCGTTCTGTCAACTCAGGAAGTCCGGGGGCGCCCCGCAGAAAGAGGAAAAGAGCCAGAACGAAGAGGCGAAGAGAGAAGGAAAGAAACACACAAACACGCACGCGCACACAAAAACGCGCACACACAGAGCGAGAGCGAGAGCGAGAGCGAGAGCGAGAGCGAGCCCGAGCCCGGCTGCCTGTCCGTGGCTCCTGGGCGTCCGGGTCGCGGGACAGGGATCCCAGGAGCGCTGCACTCCTGAGACCCTGTCTGCACGTCCCAGGGCCCCAGGGGTGATCGCCAGCCCCAGGGCCCCCGCCTCCTTGCCCGGGCCCAGCTCAAGCACCACCGCCCTCCTGTGGGGAAGCTGCCTCTTGGGCAGGGCCTCTCTGTGTCAGCGTGAGCGTCTGTGTGTCTGTCCCGGGGGGTGTCTGTCTGGGTCCGTGTCTCGGATCCTCTCAATCTCTCTGTCTCTGCCTCTGTCTCTGTCTCTGTCTCTGTGTCTCTCAGGTCGGTCAGTCAGGAGCTGTCCAGGGTGGCCGCGGGGCCTGGGGTTGAGGGCGCGGTCCGGGTCCCGTGGGCGGGGCGCGGGGCGGGGCGGGGAAGGGTGGCCCGCCCTGGTCTCCCCGCGCCCCGCCGCCCGCCCCGGAGGGGTTTCCGGTGATGCCCTCTGGTCGCGCCGGTGGCTCCAGCTGGATTTGGGCAAGTTGGGGCCGGGCCGGAGCGGCGGCCGCCGGGGGTTGTTGGGCCCGGGTTCGTTGGGAGGCGCCTCGGGCCGGAGGGGCCTCGCCGGCCCGGGGCCCCGACGCGCCGACGCGCCGACGCGCCGACGCGCCCGACGCCCCGGGCCACCTGTCCCCGAGCAGAGCAGCCGGATGTCCTGCGACCCGTCGCCGGGATGCGGGCGGACAGGAGGCCTGGAGCGTCCGGGGCCGGCTTGGGAGAGCGCCTAGACTTGCGCCCCGCCCGCCCACAGTCCCCGGGGTGCCCGAGGCCTCCCGCGCCCTGGGCGGGCGGCAGGGCAGGGCAGGGCAGGGCAGGGCAGGGCAGGGCAGGGTTTGGCTGGCCGCGGCGGCGGCGGCGGCGGCGGCGGCGGCGGCGGCGGGAGGCAGTGGCAGGCAGGCGGCAGGCGGCGGAGCGCGGGGCGCAGGGGACGCGGGCGGCCGGTGCGCGTCACAGGGGCTCGGGCGCGCGCGTCACAGACGCCAGGCGACGGCGCGTCACAGGGGCCAGGCGACAGCGCGCGCGCGCGCGAGGCTTCTTAGGGGCGCCGGCGGCAGCCGCCAGCGTCTACGGCCATACCACCCTGAACGCGCCCGATCTCGTCTGATCTCGGAAGCTAAGCAGGGTCGGGCCTGGTTAGTACTTGGATGGGAGACCGCCTGGGAATACCGGGTGCTGTAGGCTTTTGCCTCCCGCCGCCTCCCTCTCCTTTTGCGCCCCCCCCCCCGCCCCCCGGCCCCAGCGCCGCTCCCTCCACGCTCCTCCCGCCCCTCCTCCCTCCTCACCGGTCGCCCCATTGCCCCGCCACGCCCCCACCGCTGTCCAGCCGCGCGAGTGCCCCGCGGCCGCGGCCACCGCCGCCGCCGCCGCCGCCGCCGCCGCCCAGCCCTTCCACCTCGCGGCCCCACGGGAACCCAGGGCCAACCGGGGCCGGCCCCGCGTGGCCGTGCCCCCGACGCCGCCCTCGTCCGGCGGGCTCCCTCTGTCCTCGGCGGCCTCTTCCCACCCGCCAGGCTCCTGAGAGACCCTAGCGGTCCACTCGGCCGGCGCGGCACCCAAGCAGTTGGTCGAGTCGTGGTGTGCGATGGAACGGATCCCGCTCCGGGCTGCGGAGGCCCGGACAGCTTCAGCAAGCTGCCAGCAGCCCCTCCGTCTTCCAGAGCCCATCTAGGAAAGACCCCGGGTCAGGCCTCTCCAAACAGCACCTACAGAAGGACGGGGCCCACTGGGCTCGAGAGGAGCCTTCCGGGCCTGGCCATCCATCCCAAGCGGGACGGCTTCTGGATTTTCTGATGCCTGCGCCGTGTGTCAGCTTCTCCAAGTCGGTACCTGGCTGTCCTTGATACCGTCGTTCGCGAGAAACCCTCGTTTCCGCACCGGAGTTGGTACGGGTCCTTTTGTGTTGTCTTTCCTTAAAGACGTCCCCTTCCCCAAGTGTCTAAGTTTCAAGCGCCTCCCCCCGCTCCCCGGCTGGGATGCAACTCCGTCTCCGTCTTCGCTTTTGTCTTTTGGGGGGGGGGGGGTCCTGCCTTCGTTTGAAAGGTCGGTGTCTGGCTCCTCGTGGATCCCTTGCATCCGTTTTGATTCTGAACAGACTGGATGGAAGGATTAGGAATCTTGCTGCGCTGGCCCAGGGTTTTGGTGTCCCCTCACTCAGGTGCCTCACTCTGTCCTGCCCCCCTCCTGGCCTCTGTCTGCCAGAGGGAGTGGACGAGTCCCCCGAGAGGACATTTCCGTCCTCAGCGGCCAGCCCTTCCTGGCTCCTTGGCTTGAGCTTTCATATCGTGCGGCTCGGGCAGCTTTGAAAGTCTGCTCTTCCCCTGCCTGTGTCCGCGCAGACTATCGCGGAAAGGGGATCCGGGAAAGCGGGAGGGGAGTTTGCTCCAGGGGAGGAGAGCGGGGATGACAGGGAGGAGGAGAGGGGAGACTTGCCTCAGATCGCACGGACTTTTACATTTTCAAGGGGGGAATTCATCAAGGTAAGCCGTCTCTTCCCCACCGCAGACAGAAAGCAATAGTTGCTCGCTGTGGAGAAGCTGGGACATGCGGGCAGAGCAGGAAGAGAGGACCTCAACCTCCATCCTCTCACCGTTCAGCAATCATCCTGGGAGCGAATATCCTCGTGTTTCCCTTTTCCCGTGGGCCCCACTTTCCCTGCCAGAGCAGACCCAGGGCACCTGTGGCCTGCTTCCTGCTTGCCCGGGATGGCGGGGTGGCGGGGCGGGGCGGGCCGCGCGTCGCTCCCTGCAGGGTAGCGCCCTGGGTGGTTCTGGTTCCGACGGCTCCCCCAATCTGACCTCCGATGAGCGTGTTCTGCTGGGAGAACTGGGGCTGTGTCTCCGTAAGTTTCCCGGAGTGCGGGCCCGGAGGCTTGGTCTCAAACGAAGGCTCGGCAGCAAGGGCCGCCGTTCCTGCGAGGGACTCGCCCTCCCTGAGCGGCAGTTGCCTCATCTGGTTGGAAAGGGGGTCCTGTTAGTGCCTCGTCGGTGGCGTTGTTGCGAGCGCGGAAGCGGGAGCACGGAGCACACCGCTCAGCACGGAGCGCGGCACTGGTTGGTGCGCGCTCATCGTCTGCCGTCCTTCCCTGTGAGCATAGTGCTTTCCGCCGACATTCGCCCGGCACCTGCGGGCCGCGTGCCTGCTTGGGGCCGGACCCAGCAGCCGAGGACGCAGGTGCCAAAATCTCTGCCTTTGGGGGAGTTCGCCGCCTCGTGCCTGGGACGGGAGGACCGACGGCAGACCAACACGTCCCGACGAGAGGCGGCGTCCCCGACGACGGGACGCGGTGCCGTGGGAAATGGAGAGCCTGGCACAGCCGAGGTCCTGGTCAGACATGCGTTGATGGCGTCGCTCTCTTTCCCCCAGCCCGCCCCCCGCCCCCCACCCCGGCCCCCCGGCCCTTTCCTCTCCCTCGCGTCCCGAGGTCCCCTTTCCAACGGGATCCAAGAACGCCCACAGGGCCCAAACTCTTGAGATGGGCAGTGCAGACATCGTGCACTGGATCCCGGGTGGACGACGGGAGAGGGCTGCGGCCCAGAACCCTGAAGCCCAGAGGTCTCGGGACGGGGATACCGGTGACGTCGGGAGGCACCAACGGGTGTTCCGACGTGCGTTTCCCTCCCCGTAATCACACCGTGGCGCTCATCCGTCCATCCTCGGCGTGCTAGCCATCTTGGTAAAACTAAGGAGACTTAACGGGTGAGCTAACCTGTGGGAGACCCTGGGTAATGTCCCTACCTGCGCTCGAGCAGACTGTGGACGCTGTGGTCGTCGGGGAGGGGGTTCTGTACGTCTGGTAGATTGCGTTGGTTTCTCGGGCGAAGTTCTCCGTGTCCTGACTTTTCTGGCTGCTCGTTCTGTCAACTCAGGAAGTCCGGGGGCGCCCCGCAGAAAGAGGAAAAGAGCCAGAACGAAGAGGCGAAGAGAGAAGGAAAGAAACACACAAACACGCACGCGCACACAAAAACGCGCACACACAGAGCGAGAGCGAGAGCGAGAGCGAGAGCGAGAGCGAGCCCGAGCCCGGCTGCCTGTCCGTGGCTCCTGGGCGTCCGGGTCGCGGGACAGGGATCCCAGGAGCGCTGCACTCCTGAGACCCTGTCTGCACGTCCCAGGGCCCCAGGGGTGATCGCCAGCCCCAGGGCCCCCGCCTCCTTGCCCGGGCCCAGCTCAAGCACCACCGCCCTCCTGTGGGGAAGCTGCCTCTTGGGCAGGGCCTCTCTGTGTCAGCGTGAGCGTCTGTGTGTCTGTCCCGGGGGGTGTCTGTCTGGGTCCGTGTCTCGGATCCTCTCAATCTCTCTGTCTCTGCCTCTGTCTCTGTCTCTGTCTCTGTGTCTCTCAGGTCGGTCAGTCAGGAGCTGTCCAGGGTGGCCGCGGGGCCTGGGGTTGAGGGCGCGGTCCGGGTCCCGTGGGCGGGGCGCGGGGCGGGGCGGGGAAGGGTGGCCCGCCCTGGTCTCCCCGCGCCCCGCCGCCCGCCCCGGAGGGGTTTCCGGTGATGCCCTCTGGTCGCGCCGGTGGCTCCAGCTGGATTTGGGCAAGTTGGGGCCGGGCCGGAGCGGCGGCCGCCGGGGGTTGTTGGGCCCGGGTTCGTTGGGAGGCGCCTCGGGCCGGAGGGGCCTCGCGGGCCCGGGGCCCCGACGCGCCGACGCGCCGACGCGCCGACGCGCCCGACGCCCCGGGCCACCTGTCCCCGAGCAGAGCAGCCGGATGTCCTGCGACCCGTCGCCGGGATGCGGGCGGACAGGAGGCCTGGAGCGTCCGGGGCCGGCTTGGGAGAGCGCCTAGACTTGCGCCCCGCCCGCCCACAGTCCCCGGGGTGCCCGAGGCCTCCCGCGCCCTGGGCGGGCGGCAGGGCAGGGCAGGGCAGGGCAGGGCAGGGCAGGGCAGGGTTTGGCTGGCCGCGGCGGCGGCGGCGGCGGCGGCGGCGGCGGCGGCGGGAGGCAGTGGCAGGCAGGCGGCAGGCGGCGGAGCGCGGGGCGCAGGGGACGCGGGCGGCCGGTGCGCGTCACAGGGGCTCGGGCGCGCGCGTCACAGACGCCAGGCGACGGCGCGTCACAGGGGCCAGGCGACAGCGCGCGCGCGCGCGAGGCTTCTTAGGGGCGCCGGCGGCAGCCGCCAGCGTCTACGGCCATACCACCCTGAACGCGCCCGATCTCGTCTGATCTCGGAAGCTAAGCAGGGTCGGGCCTGGTTAGTACTTGGATGGGAGACCGCCTGGGAATACCGGGTGCTGTAGGCTTTTGCCTCCCGCCGCCTCCCTCTCCTTTTGCGCCCCCCCCCCCGCCCCCCGGCCCCAGCGCCGCTCCCTCCACGCTCCTCCCGCCCCTCCTCCCTCCTCACCGGTCGCCCCATTGCCCCGCCACGCCCCCACCGCTGTCCAGCCGCGCGAGTGCCCCGCGGCCGCGGCCACCGCCGCCGCCGCCGCCGCCGCCGCCGCCCAGCCCTTCCACCTCGCGGCCCCACGGGAACCCAGGGCCAACCGGGGCCGGCCCCGCGTGGCCGTGCCCCCGACGCCGCCCTCGTCCGGCGGGCTCCCTCTGTCCTCGGCGGCCTCTTCCCACCCGCCAGGCTCCTGAGAGACCCTAGCGGTCCACTCGGCCGGCGCGGCACCCAAGCAGTTGGTCGAGTCGTGGTGTGCGATGGAACGGATCCCGCTCCGGGCTGCGGAGGCCCGGACAGCTTCAGCAAGCTGCCAGCAGCCCCTCCGTCTTCCAGAGCCCATCTAGGAAAGACCCCGGGTCAGGCCTCTCCAAACAGCACCTACAGAAGGACGGGGCCCACTGGGCTCGAGAGGAGCCTTCCGGGCCTGGCCATCCATCCCAAGCGGGACGGCTTCTGGATTTTCTGATGCCTGCGCCGTGTGTCAGCTTCTCCAAGTCGGTACCTGGCTGTCCTTGATACCGTCGTTCGCGAGAAACCCTCGTTTCCGCACCGGAGTTGGTACGGGTCCTTTTGTGTTGTCTTTCCTTAAAGACGTCCCCTTCCCCAAGTGTCTAAGTTTCAAGCGCCTCCCCCCGCTCCCCGGCTGGGATGCAACTCCGTCTCCGTCTTCGCTTTTGTCTTTTGGGGGGGGGGGGGGTCCTGCCTTCGTTTGAAAGGTCGGTGTCTGGCTCCTCGTGGATCCCTTGCATCCGTTTTGATTCTGAACAGACTGGATGGAAGGATTAGGAATCTTGCTGCGCTGGCCCAGGGTTTTGGTGTCCCCTCACTCAGGTGCCTCACTCTGTCCTGCCCCCCTCCTGGCCTCTGTCTGCCAGAGGGAGTGGACGAGTCCCCCGAGAGGACATTTCCGTCCTCAGCGGCCAGCCCTTCCTGGCTCCTTGGCTTGAGCTTTCATATCGTGCGGCTCGGGCAGCTTTGAAAGTCTGCTCTTCCCCTGCCTGTGTCCGCGCAGACTATCGCGGAAAGGGGATCCGGGAAAGCGGGAGGGGAGTTTGCTCCAGGGGAGGAGAGCGGGGATGACAGGGAGGAGGAGAGGGGAGACTTGCCTCAGATCGCACGGACTTTTACATTTTCAAGGGGGGAATTCATCAAGGTAAGCCGTCTCTTCCCCACCGCAGACAGAAAGCAATAGTTGCTCGCTGTGGAGAAGCTGGGACATGCGGGCAGAGCAGGAAGAGAGGACCTCAACCTCCATCCTCTCACCGTTCAGCAATCATCCTGGGAGCGAATATCCTCGTGTTTCCCTTTTCCCGTGGGCCCCACTTTCCCTGCCAGAGCAGACCCAGGGCACCTGTGGCCTGCTTCCTGCTTGCCCGGGATGGCGGGGTGGCGGGGCGGGGCGGGCCGCGCGTCGCTCCCTGCAGGGTAGCGCCCTGGGTGGTTCTGGTTCCGACGGCTCCCCCAATCTGACCTCCGATGAGCGTGTTCTGCTGGGAGAACTGGGGCTGTGTCTCCGTAAGTTTCCCGGAGTGCGGGCCCGGAGGCTTGGTCTCAAACGAAGGCTCGGCAGCAAGGGCCGCCGTTCCTGCGAGGGACTCGCCCTCCCTGAGCGGCAGTTGCCTCATCTGGTTGGAAAGGGGGTCCTGTTAGTGCCTCGTCGGTGGCGTTGTTGCGAGCGCGGAAGCGGGAGCACGGAGCACACCGCTCAGCACGGAGCGCGGCACTGGTTGGTGCGCGCTCATCGTCTGCCGTCCTTCCCTGTGAGCATAGTGCTTTCCGCCGACATTCGCCCGGCACCTGCGGGCCGCGTGCCTGCTTGGGGCCGGACCCAGCAGCCGAGGACGCAGGTGCCAAAATCTCTGCCTTTGGGGGAGTTCGCCGCCTCGTGCCTGGGACGGGAGGACCGACGGCAGACCAACACGTCCCGACGAGAGGCGGCGTCCCCGACGACGGGACGCGGTGCCGTGGGAAATGGAGAGCCTGGCACAGCCGAGGTCCTGGTCAGACATGCGTTGATGGCGTCGCTCTCTTTCCCCCAGCCCGCCCCCCGCCCCCCACCCCGGCCCCCCGGCCCTTTCCTCTCCCTCGCGTCCCGAGGTCCCCTTTCCAACGGGATCCAAGAACGCCCACAGGGCCCAAACTCTTGAGATGGGCAGTGCAGACATCGTGCACTGGATCCCGGGTGGACGACGGGAGAGGGCTGCGGCCCAGAACCCTGAAGCCCAGAGGTCTCGGGACGGGGATACCGGTGACGTCGGGAGGCACCAACGGGTGTTCCGACGTGCGTTTCCCTCCCCGTAATCACACCGTGGCGCTCATCCGTCCATCCTCGGCGTGCTAGCCATCTTGGTAAAACTAAGGAGACTTAACGGGTGAGCTAACCTGTGGGAGACCCTGGGTAATGTCCCTACCTGCGCTCGAGCAGACTGTGGACGCTGTGGTCGTCGGGGAGGGGGTTCTGTACGTCTGGTAGATTGCGTTGGTTTCTCGGGCGAAGTTCTCCGTGTCCTGACTTTTCTGGCTGCTCGTTCTGTCAACTCAGGAAGTCCGGGGGCGCCCCGCAGAAAGAGGAAAAGAGCCAGAACGAAGAGGCGAAGAGAGAAGGAAAGAAACACACAAACACGCACGCGCACACAAAAACGCGCACACACAGAGCGAGAGCGAGAGCGAGAGCGAGAGCGAGAGCGAGCCCGAGCCCGGCTGCCTGTCCGTGGCTCCTGGGCGTCCGGGTCGCGGGACAGGGATCCCAGGAGCGCTGCACTCCTGAGACCCTGTCTGCACGTCCCAGGGCCCCAGGGGTGATCGCCAGCCCCAGGGCCCCCGCCTCCTTGCCCGGGCCCAGCTCAAGCACCACCGCCCTCCTGTGGGGAAGCTGCCTCTTGGGCAGGGCCTCTCTGTGTCAGCGTGAGCGTCTGTGTGTCTGTCCCGGGGGGTGTCTGTCTGGGTCCGTGTCTCGGATCCTCTCAATCTCTCTGTCTCTGCCTCTGTCTCTGTCTCTGTCTCTGTGTCTCTCAGGTCGGTCAGTCAGGAGCTGTCCAGGGTGGCCGCGGGGCCTGGGGTTGAGGGCGCGGTCCGGGTCCCGTGGGCGGGGCGCGGGGCGGGGCGGGGAAGGGTGGCCCGCCCTGGTCTCCCCGCGCCCCGCCGCCCGCCCCGGAGGGGTTTCCGGTGATGCCCTCTGGTCGCGCCGGTGGCTCCAGCTGGATTTGGGCAAGTTGGGGCCGGGCCGGAGCGGCGGCCGCCGGGGGTTGTTGGGCCCGGGTTCGTTGGGAGGCGCCTCGGGCCGGAGGGGCCTCGCCGGCCCGGGGCCCCGACGCGCCGACGCGCCGACGCGCCGACGCGCCCGACGCCCCGGGCCACCTGTCCCCGAGCAGAGCAGCCGGATGTCCTGCGACCCGTCGCCGGGATGCGGGCGGACAGGAGGCCTGGAGCGTCCGGGGCCGGCTTGGGAGAGCGCCTAGACTTGCGCCCCGCCCGCCCACAGTCCCCGGGCTGCCCGAGGCCTCCCGCGCCCTGGGCGGGCGGCAGGGCAGGGCAGGGCAGGGCAGGGCAGGGCAGGGCAGGGTTTGGCTGGCCGCGGCGGCGGCGGCGGCGGCGGCGGCGGCGGCGGCGGGAGGCAGTGGCAGGCAGGCGGCAGGCGGCGGAGCGCGGGGCGCAGGGGACGCGGGCGGCCGGTGCGCGTCACAGGGGCTCGGGCGCGCGCGTCACAGACGCCAGGCGACGGCGCGTCACAGGGGCCAGGCGACAGCGCGCGCGCGCGCGAGGCTTCTTAGGGGCGCCGGCGGCAGCCGCCAGCGTCTACGGCCATACCACCCTGAACGCGCCCGATCTCGTCTGATCTCGGAAGCTAAGCAGGGTCGGGCCTGGTTAGTACTTGGATGGGAGACCGCCTGGGAATACCGGGTGCTGTAGGCTTTTGCCTCCCGCCGCCTCCCTCTCCTTTTGCGCCCCCCCCCCCGCCCCCCGGCCCCAGCGCCGCTCCCTCCACGCTCCTCCCGCCCCTCCTCCCTCCTCACCGGTCGCCCCATTGCCCCGCCACGCCCCCACCGCTGTCCAGCCGCGCGAGTGCCCCGCGGCCGCGGCCACCGCCGCCGCCGCCGCCGCCGCCGCCGCCCAGCCCTTCCACCTCGCGGCCCCACGGGAACCCAGGGCCAACCGGGGCCGGCCCCGCGTGGCCGTGCCCCCGACGCCGCCCTCGTCCGGCGGGCTCCCTCTGTCCTCGGCGGCCTCTTCCCACCCGCCAGGCTCCTGAGAGACCCTAGCGGTCCACTCGGCCGGCGCGGCACCCAAGCAGTTGGTCGAGTCGTGGTGTGCGATGGAACGGATCCCGCTCCGGGCTGCGGAGGCCCGGACAGCTTCAGCAAGCTGCCAGCAGCCCCTCCGTCTTCCAGAGCCCATCTAGGAAAGACCCCGGGTCAGGCCTCTCCAAACAGCACCTACAGAAGGACGGGGCCCACTGGGCTCGAGAGGAGCCTTCCGGGCCTGGCCATCCATCCCAAGCGGGACGGCTTCTGGATTTTCTGATGCCTGCGCCGTGTGTCAGCTTCTCCAAGTCGGTACCTGGCTGTCCTTGATACCGTCGTTCGCGAGAAACCCTCGTTTCCGCACCGGAGTTGGTACGGGTCCTTTTGTGTTGTCTTTCCTTAAAGACGTCCCCTTCCCCAAGTGTCTAAGTTTCAAGCGCCTCCCCCCGCTCCCCGGCTGGGATGCAACTCCGTCTCCGTCTTCGCTTTTGTCTTTTGGGGGGGGGGGGGTCCTGCCTTCGTTTGAAAGGTCGGTGTCTGGCTCCTCGTGGATCCCTTGCATCCGTTTTGATTCTGAACAGACTGGATGGAAGGATTAGGAATCTTGCTGCGCTGGCCCAGGGTTTTGGTGTCCCCTCACTCAGGTGCCTCACTCTGTCCTGCCCCCCTCCTGGCCTCTGTCTGCCAGAGGGAGTGGACGAGTCCCCCGAGAGGACATTTCCGTCCTCAGCGGCCAGCCCTTCCTGGCTCCTTGGCTTGAGCTTTCATATCGTGCGGCTCGGGCAGCTTTGAAAGTCTGCTCTTCCCCTGCCTGTGTCCGCGCAGACTATCGCGGAAAGGGGATCCGGGAAAGCGGGAGGGGAGTTTGCTCCAGGGGAGGAGAGCGGGGATGACAGGGAGGAGGAGAGGGGAGACTTGCCTCAGATCGCACGGACTTTTACATTTTCAAGGGGGGAATTCATCAAGGTAAGCCGTCTCTTCCCCACCGCAGACAGAAAGCAATAGTTGCTCGCTGTGGAGAAGCTGGGACATGCGGGCAGAGCAGGAAGAGAGGACCTCAACCTCCATCCTCTCACCGTTCAGCAATCATCCTGGGAGCGAATATCCTCGTGTTTCCCTTTTCCCGTGGGCCCCACTTTCCCTGCCAGAGCAGACCCAGGGCACCTGTGGCCTGCTTCCTGCTTGCCCGGGATGGCGGGGTGGCGGGGCGGGGCGGGCCGCGCGTCGCTCCCTGCAGGGTAGCGCCCTGGGTGGTTCTGGTTCCGACGGCTCCCCCAATCTGACCTCCGATGAGCGTGTTCTGCTGGGAGAACTGGGGCTGTGTCTCCGTAAGTTTCCCGGAGTGCGGGCCCGGAGGCTTGGTCTCAAACGAAGGCTCGGCAGCAAGGGCCGCCGTTCCTGCGAGGGACTCGCCCTCCCTGAGCGGCAGTTGCCTCATCTGGTTGGAAAGGGGGTCCTGTTAGTGCCTCGTCGGTGGCGTTGTTGCGAGCGCGGAAGCGGGAGCACGGAGCACACCGCTCAGCACGGAGCGCGGCACTGGTTGGTGCGCGCTCATCGTCTGCCGTCCTTCCCTGTGAGCATAGTGCTTTCCGCCGACATTCGCCCGGCACCTGCGGGCCGCGTGCCTGCTTGGGGCCGGACCCAGCAGCCGAGGACGCAGGTGCCAAAATCTCTGCCTTTGGGGGAGTTCGCCGCCTCGTGCCTGGGACGGGAGGACCGACGGCAGACCAACACGTCCCGACGAGAGGCGGCGTCCCCGACGACGGGACGCGGTGCCGTGGGAAATGGAGAGCCTGGCACAGCCGAGGTCCTGGTCAGACATGCGTTGATGGCGTCGCTCTCTTTCCCCCAGCCCGCCCCCCGCCCCCCACCCCGGCCCCCCGGCCCTTTCCTCTCCCTCGCGTCCCGAGGTCCCCTTTCCAACGGGATCCAAGAACGCCCACAGGGCCCAAACTCTTGAGATGGGCAGTGCAGACATCGTGCACTGGATCCCGGGTGGACGACGGGAGAGGGCTGCGGCCCAGAACCCTGAAGCCCAGAGGTCTCGGGACGGGGATACCGGTGACGTCGGGAGGCACCAACGGGTGTTCCGACGTGCGTTTCCCTCCCCGTAATCACACCGTGGCGCTCATCCGTCCATCCTCGGCGTGCTAGCCATCTTGGTAAAACTAAGGAGACTTAACGGGTGAGCTAACCTGTGGGAGACCCTGGGTAATGTCCCTACCTGCGCTCGAGCAGACTGTGGACGCTGTGGTCGTCGGGGAGGGGGTTCTGTACGTCTGGTAGATTGCGTTGGTTTCTCGGGCGAAGTTCTCCGTGTCCTGACTTTTCTGGCTGCTCGTTCTGTCAACTCAGGAAGTCCGGGGGCGCCCCGCAGAAAGAGGAAAAGAGCCAGAACGAAGAGGCGAAGAGAGAAGGAAAGAAACACACAAACACGCACGCGCACACAAAAACGCGCACACACAGAGCGAGAGCGAGAGCGAGAGCGAGAGCGAGAGCGAGCCCGAGCCCGGCTGCCTGTCCGTGGCTCCTGGGCGTCCGGGTCGCGGGACAGGGATCCCAGGAGCGCTGCACTCCTGAGACCCTGTCTGCACGTCCCAGGGCCCCAGGGGTGATCGCCAGCCCCAGGGCCCCCGCCTCCTTGCCCGGGCCCAGCTCAAGCACCACCGCCCTCCTGTGGGGAAGCTGCCTCTTGGGCAGGGCCTCTCTGTGTCAGCGTGAGCGTCTGTGTGTCTGTCCCGGGGGGTGTCTGTCTGGGTCCGTGTCTCGGATCCTCTCAATCTCTCTGTCTCTGCCTCTGTCTCTGTCTCTGTCTCTGTGTCTCTCAGGTCGGTCAGTCAGGAGCTGTCCAGGGTGGCCGCGGGGCCTGGGGTTGAGGGCGCGGTCCGGGTCCCGTGGGCGGGGCGCGGGGCGGGGCGGGGAAGGGTGGCCCGCCCTGGTCTCCCCGCGCCCCGCCGCCCGCCCCGGAGGGCTTTCCGGTGATGCCCTCTGGTCGCGCCGGTGGCTCCAGCTGGATTTGGGCAAGTTGGGGCCGGGCCGGAGCGGCGGCCGCCGGGGGTTGTTGGGCCCGGGTTCGTTGGGAGGCGCCTCGGGCCGGAGGGGCCTCGCCGGCCCGGGGCCCCGACGCGCCGACGCGCCGACGCGCCGACGCGCCCGACGCCCCGGGCCACCTGTCCCCGAGCAGAGCAGCCGGATGTCCTGCGACCCGTCGCCGGGATGCGGGCGGACAGGAGGCCTGGAGCGTCCGGGGCCGGCTTGGGAGAGCGCCTAGACTTGCGCCCCGCCCGCCCACAGTCCCCGGGGTGCCCGAGGCCTCCCGCGCCCTGGGCGGGCGGCAGGGCAGGGCAGGGCAGGGCAGGGCAGGGCAGGGCAGGGTTTGGCTGGCCGCGGCGGCGGCGGCGGCGGCGGCGGCGGCGGCGGCGGGAGGCAGTGGCAGGCAGGCGGCAGGCGGCGGAGCGCGGGGCGCAGGGGACGCGGGCGGCCGGTGCGCGTCACAGGGGCTCGGGCGCGCGCGTCACAGACGCCAGGCGACGGCGCGTCACAGGGGCCAGGCGACAGCGCGCGCGCGCGCGAGGCTTCTTAGGGGCGCCGGCGGCAGCCGCCAGCGTCTACGGCCATACCACCCTGAACGCGCCCGATCTCGTCTGATCTCGGAAGCTAAGCAGGGTCGGGCCTGGTTAGTACTTGGATGGGAGACCGCCTGGGAATACCGGGTGCTGTAGGCTTTTGCCTCCCGCCGCCTCCCTCTCCTTTTGCGCCCCCCCCCCCCGCCCCCCGGCCCCAGCGCCGCTCCCTCCACGCTCCTCCCGCCCCTCCTCCCTCCTCACCGGTCGCCCCATTGCCCCGCCACGCCCCCACCGCTGTCCAGCCGCGCGAGTGCCCCGCGGCCGCGGCCACCGCCGCCGCCGCCGCCGCCGCCGCCGCCCAGCCCTTCCACCTCGCGGCCCCACGGGAACCCAGGGCCAACCGGGGCCGGCCCCGCGTGGCCGTGCCCCCGACGCCGCCCTCGTCCGGCGGGCTCCCTCTGTCCTCGGCGGCCTCTTCCCACCCGCCAGGCTCCTGAGAGACCCTAGCGGTCCACTCGGCCGGCGCGGCACCCAAGCAGTTGGTCGAGTCGTGGTGTGCGATGGAACGGATCCCGCTCCGGGCTGCGGAGGCCCGGACAGCTTCAGCAAGCTGCCAGCAGCCCCTCCGTCTTCCAGAGCCCATCTAGGAAAGACCCCGGGTCAGGCCTCTCCAAACAGCACCTACAGAAGGACGGGGCCCACTGGGCTCGAGAGGAGCCTTCCGGGCCTGGCCATCCATCCCAAGCGGGACGGCTTCTGGATTTTCTGATGCCTGCGCCGTGTGTCAGCTTCTCCAAGTCGGTACCTGGCTGTCCTTGATACCGTCGTTCGCGAGAAACCCTCGTTTCCGCACCGGAGTTGGTACGGGTCCTTTTGTGTTGTCTTTCCTTAAAGACGTCCCCTTCCCCAAGTGTCTAAGTTTCAAGCGCCTCCCCCCGCTCCCCGGCTGGGATGCAACTCCGTCTCCGTCTTCGCTTTTGTCTTTTGGGGGGGGGGGGGGTCCTGCCTTCGTTTGAAAGGTCGGTGTCTGGCTCCTCGTGGATCCCTTGCATCCGTTTTGATTCTGAACAGACTGGATGGAAGGATTAGGAATCTTGCTGCGCTGGCCCAGGGTTTTGGTGTCCCCTCACTCAGGTGCCTCACTCTGTCCTGCCCCCCTCCTGGCCTCTGTCTGCCAGAGGGAGTGGACGAGTCCCCCGAGAGGACATTTCCGTCCTCAGCGGCCAGCCCTTCCTGGCTCCTTGGCTTGAGCTTTCATATCGTGCGGCTCGGGCAGCTTTGAAAGTCTGCTCTTCCCCTGCCTGTGTCCGCGCAGACTATCGCGGAAAGGGGATCCGGGAAAGCGGGAGGGGAGTTTGCTCCAGGGGAGGAGAGCGGGGATGACAGGGAGGAGGAGAGGGGAGACTTGCCTCAGATCGCACGGACTTTTACATTTTCAAGGGGGGAATTCATCAAGGTAAGCCGTCTCTTCCCCACCGCAGACAGAAAGCAATAGTTGCTCGCTGTGGAGAAGCTGGGACATGCGGGCAGAGCAGGAAGAGAGGACCTCAACCTCCATCCTCTCACCGTTCAGCAATCATCCTGGGAGCGAATATCCTCGTGTTTCCCTTTTCCCGTGGGCCCCACTTTCCCTGCCAGAGCAGACCCAGGGCACCTGTGGCCTGCTTCCTGCTTGCCCGGGATGGCGGGGTGGCGGGGCGGGGCGGGCCGCGCGTCGCTCCCTGCAGGGTAGCGCCCTGGGTGGTTCTGGTTCCGACGGCTCCCCCAATCTGACCTCCGATGAGCGTGTTCTGCTGGGAGAACTGGGGCTGTGTCTCCGTAAGTTTCCCGGAGTGCGGGCCCGGAGGCTTGGTCTCAAACGAAGGCTCGGCAGCAAGGGCCGCCGTTCCTGCGAGGGACTCGCCCTCCCTGAGCGGCAGTTGCCTCATCTGGTTGGAAAGGGGGTCCTGTTAGTGCCTCGTCGGTGGCGTTGTTGCGAGCGCGGAAGCGGGAGCACGGAGCACACCGCTCAGCACGGAGCGCGGCACTGGTTGGTGCGCGCTCATCGTCTGCCGTCCTTCCCTGTGAGCATAGTGCTTTCCGCCGACATTCGCCCGGCACCTGCGGGCCGCGTGCCTGCTTGGGGCCGGACCCAGCAGCCGAGGACGCAGGTGCCAAAATCTCTGCCTTTGGGGGAGTTCGCCGCCTCGTGCCTGGGACGGGAGGACCGACGGCAGACCAACACGTCCCGACGAGAGGCGGCGTCCCCGACGACGGGACGCGGTGCCGTGGGAAATGGAGAGCCTGGCACAGCCGAGGTCCTGGTCAGACATGCGTTGATGGCGTCGCTCTCTTTCCCCCAGCCCGCCCCCCGCCCCCCACCCCGGCCCCCCGGCCCTTTCCTCTCCCTCGCGTCCCGAGGTCCCCTTTCCAACGGGATCCAAGAACGCCCACAGGGCCCAAACTCTTGAGATGGGCAGTGCAGACATCGTGCACTGGATCCCGGGTGGACGACGGGAGAGGGCTGCGGCCCAGAACCCTGAAGCCCAGAGGTCTCGGGACGGGGATACCGGTGACGTCGGGAGGCACCAACGGGTGTTCCGACGTGCGTTTCCCTCCCCGTAATCACACCGTGGCGCTCATCCGTCCATCCTCGGCGTGCTAGCCATCTTGGTAAAACTAAGGAGACTTAACGGGTGAGCTAACCTGTGGGAGACCCTGGGTAATGTCCCTACCTGCGCTCGAGCAGACTGTGGACGCTGTGGTCGTCGGGGAGGGGGTTCTGTACGTCTGGTAGATTGCGTTGGTTTCTCGGGCGAAGTTCTCCGTGTCCTGACTTTTCTGGCTGCTCGTTCTGTCAACTCAGGAAGTCCGGGGGCGCCCCGCAGAAAGAGGAAAAGAGCCAGAACGAAGAGGCGAAGAGAGAAGGAAAGAAACACACAAACACGCACGCGCACACAAAAACGCGCACACACAGAGCGAGAGCGAGAGCGAGAGCGAGAGCGAGAGCGAGCCCGAGCCCGGCTGCCTGTCCGTGGCTCCTGGGCGTCCGGGTCGCGGGACAGGGATCCCAGGAGCGCTGCACTCCTGAGACCCTGTCTGCACGTCCCAGGGCCCCAGGGGTGATCGCCAGCCCCAGGGCCCCCGCCTCCTTGCCCGGGCCCAGCTCAAGCACCACCGCCCTCCTGTGGGGAAGCTGCCTCTTGGGCAGGGCCTCTCTGTGTCAGCGTGAGCGTCTGTGTGTCTGTCCCGGGGGGTGTCTGTCTGGGTCCGTGTCTCGGATCCTCTCAATCTCTCTGTCTCTGCCTCTGTCTCTGTCTCTGTCTCTGTGTCTCTCAGGTCGGTCAGTCAGGAGCTGTCCAGGGTGGCCGCGGGGCCTGGGGTTGAGGGCGCGGTCCGGGTCCCGTGGGCGGGGCGCGGGGCGGGGCGGGGAAGGGTGGCCCGCCCTGGTCTCCCCGCGCCCCGCCGCCCGCCCCGGAGGGGTTTCCGGTGATGCCCTCTGGTCGCGCCGGTGGCTCCAGCTGGATTTGGGCAAGTTGGGGCCGGGCCGGAGCGGCGGCCGCCGGGGGTTGTTGGGCCCGGGTTCGTTGGGAGGCGCCTCGGGCCGGAGGGGCCTCGCCGGCCCGGGGCCCCGACGCGCCGACGCGCCGACGCGCCGACGCGCCCGACGCCCCGGGCCACCTGTCCCCGAGCAGAGCAGCCGGATGTCCTGCGACCCGTCGCCGGGATGCGGGCGGACAGGAGGCCTGGAGCGTCCGGGGCCGGCTTGGGAGAGCGCCTAGACTTGCGCCCCGCCCGCCCACAGTCCCCGGGGTGCCCGAGGCCTCCCGCGCCCTGGGCGGGCGGCAGGGCAGGGCAGGGCAGGGCAGGGCAGGGCAGGGCAGGGTTTGGCTGGCCGCGGCGGCGGCGGCGGCGGCGGCGGCGGCGGCGGCGGGAGGCAGTGGCAGGCAGGCGGCAGGCGGCGGAGCGCGGGGCGCAGGGGACGCGGGCGGCCGGTGCGCGTCACAGGGGCTCGGGCGCGCGCGTCACAGACGCCAGGCGACGGCGCGTCACAGGGGCCAGGCGACAGCGCGCGCGCGCGCGAGGCTTCTTAGGGGCGCCGGCGGCAGCCGCCAGCGTCTACGGCCATACCACCCTGAACGCGCCCGATCTCGTCTGATCTCGGAAGCTAAGCAGGGTCGGGCCTGGTTAGTACTTGGATGGGAGACCGCCTGGGAATACCGGGTGCTGTAGGCTTTTGCCTCCCGCCGCCTCCCTCTCCTTTTGCGCCCCCCCCCCCGCCCCCCGGCCCCAGCGCCGCTCCCTCCACGCTCCTCCCGCCCCTCCTCCCTCCTCACCGGTCGCCCCATTGCCCCGCCACGCCCCCACCGCTGTCCAGCCGCGCGAGTGCCCCGCGGCCGCGGCCACCGCCGCCGCCGCCGCCGCCGCCGCCGCCCAGCCCTTCCACCTCGCGGCCCCACGGGAACCCAGGGCCAACCGGGGCCGGCCCCGCGTGGCCGTGCCCCCGACGCCGCCCTCGTCCGGCGGGCTCCCTCTGTCCTCGGCGGCCTCTTCCCACCCGCCAGGCTCCTGAGAGACCCTAGCGGTCCACTCGGCCGGCGCGGCACCCAAGCAGTTGGTCGAGTCGTGGTGTGCGATGGAACGGATCCCGCTCCGGGCTGCGGAGGCCCGGACAGCTTCAGCAAGCTGCCAGCAGCCCCTCCGTCTTCCAGAGCCCATCTAGGAAAGACCCCGGGTCAGGCCTCTCCAAACAGCACCTACAGAAGGACGGGGCCCACTGGGCTCGAGAGGAGCCTTCCGGGCCTGGCCATCCATCCCAAGCGGGACGGCTTCTGGATTTTCTGATGCCTGCGCCGTGTGTCAGCTTCTCCAAGTCGGTACCTGGCTGTCCTTGATACCGTCGTTCGCGAGAAACCCTCGTTTCCGCACCGGAGTTGGTACGGGTCCTTTTGTGTTGTCTTTCCTTAAAGACGTCCCCTTCCCCAAGTGTCTAAGTTTCAAGCGCCTCCCCCCGCTCCCCGGCTGGGATGCAACTCCGTCTCCGTCTTCGCTTTTGTCTTTTGGGGGGGGGGGGGTCCTGCCTTCGTTTGAAAGGTCGGTGTCTGGCTCCTCGTGGATCCCTTGCATCCGTTTTGATTCTGAACAGACTGGATGGAAGGATTAGGAATCTTGCTGCGCTGGCCCAGGGTTTTGGTGTCCCCTCACTCAGGTGCCTCACTCTGTCCTGCCCCCCTCCTGGCCTCTGTCTGCCAGAGGGAGTGGACGAGTCCCCCGAGAGGACATTTCCGTCCTCAGCGGCCAGCCCTTCCTGGCTCCTTGGCTTGAGCTTTCATATCGTGCGGCTCGGGCAGCTTTGAAAGTCTGCTCTTCCCCTGCCTGTGTCCGCGCAGACTATCGCGGAAAGGGGATCCGGGAAAGCGGGAGGGGAGTTTGCTCCAGGGGAGGAGAGCGGGGATGACAGGGAGGAGGAGAGGGGAGACTTGCCTCAGATCGCACGGACTTTTACATTTTCAAGGGGGGAATTCATCAAGGTAAGCCGTCTCTTCCCCACCGCAGACAGAAAGCAATAGTTGCTCGCTGTGGAGAAGCTGGGACATGCGGGCAGAGCAGGAAGAGAGGACCTCAACCTCCATCCTCTCACCGTTCAGCAATCATCCTGGGAGCGAATATCCTCGTGTTTCCCTTTTCCCGTGGGCCCCACTTTCCCTGCCAGAGCAGACCCAGGGCACCTGTGGCCTGCTTCCTGCTTGCCCGGGATGGCGGGGTGGCGGGGCGGGGCGGGCCGCGCGTCGCTCCCTGCAGGGTAGCGCCCTGGGTGGTTCTGGTTCCGACGGCTCCCCCAATCTGACCTCCGATGAGCGTGTTCTGCTGGGAGAACTGGGGCTGTGTCTCCGTAAGTTTCCCGGAGTGCGGGCCCGGAGGCTTGGTCTCAAACGAAGGCTCGGCAGCAAGGGCCGCCGTTCCTGCGAGGGACTCGCCCTCCCTGAGCGGCAGTTGCCTCATCTGGTTGGAAAGGGGGTCCTGTTAGTGCCTCGTCGGTGGCGTTGTTGCGAGCGCGGAAGCGGGAGCACGGAGCACACCGCTCAGCACGGAGCGCGGCACTGGTTGGTGCGCGCTCATCGTCTGCCGTCCTTCCCTGTGAGCATAGTGCTTTCCGCCGACATTCGCCCGGCACCTGCGGGCCGCGTGCCTGCTTGGGGCCGGACCCAGCAGCCGAGGACGCAGGTGCCAAAATCTCTGCCTTTGGGGGAGTTCGCCGCCTCGTGCCTGGGACGGGAGGACCGACGGCAGACCAACACGTCCCGACGAGAGGCGGCGTCCCCGACGACGGGACGCGGTGCCGTGGGAAATGGAGAGCCTGGCACAGCCGAGGTCCTGGTCAGACATGCGTTGATGGCGTCGCTCTCTTTCCCCCAGCCCGCCCCCCGCCCCCCACCCCGGCCCCCCGGCCCTTTCCTCTCCCTCGCGTCCCGAGGTCCCCTTTCCAACGGGATCCAAGAACGCCCACAGGGCCCAAACTCTTGAGATGGGCAGTGCAGACATCGTGCACTGGATCCCGGGTGGACGACGGGAGAGGGCTGCGGCCCAGAACCCTGAAGCCCAGAGGTCTCGGGACGGGGATACCGGTGACGTCGGGAGGCACCAACGGGTGTTCCGACGTGCGTTTCCCTCCCCGTAATCACACCGTGGCGCTCATCCGTCCATCCTCGGCGTGCTAGCCATCTTGGTAAAACTAAGGAGACTTAACGGGTGAGCTAACCTGTGGGAGACCCTGGGTAATGTCCCTACCTGCGCTCGAGCAGACTGTGGACGCTGTGGTCGTCGGGGAGGGGGTTCTGTACGTCTGGTAGATTGCGTTGGTTTCTCGGGCGAAGTTCTCCGTGTCCTGACTTTTCTGCTGCTCGTTCTGTCAACTCAGGAAGTCCGGGGGCGCCCGCAGAAAGAGGAAAAGAGCCAGAACGAAGAGGCGAAGAGAGAAGGAAAGAAACACACAAACACGCACGCGCACACACAAAAACGCGCACACACAGAGCGAGAGCGAGAGCGAGAGCGAGAGCGAGAGCGAGCCCGAGCCCGGCTGCCTGTCTGTGGCTCCTGGGCGTCCGGGTCCGCGGGACAGGGATCCCAGGAGCGCTGCACTCCTGAGACCCTGTCTTGCACGTCCCAGGGCCCCAGGGGTGATCGCCAGCCCCAGGGCCCCCGCCTCCTTGCCCGGGCCCAGCTCAAGCCACCACCGCCCTCCTGTGGGGAAGCTGCCTCTTGGGCAGGGCCTCTCTGTGTCAGCGTGAGCGTCTGTGTGTCTGTCCCGGGGGGTGTCTGTCTGGGTCCGTGTCTCGGATCCTCTCAATCTCTCTGTCTCTGCCTCTGTCTCTGTCTCTGTCTCTGTGTCTCTCAGGTCGGTCAGTCAGGAGCTGTCCAGGGTGGCCGCGGGGCCTGGGGTTGAGGGCGCGGTCCGGGTCCCGTGGGCGGGGCGCGGGGCGGGGCGGGGAAGGGTGGCCCGCCCTGGTCTCCCCGCGCCCCGCCGCCCGCCCCCGGAGGGGTTTCCCGGTGATGCCCTCTGGTCGCGCCGGTGGCTCCAGCTGGATTTGGGCAAGTTGGG
>NW_027222042.1:0-33845 GCF_041296265.1 Equus caballus
GGAGGGAGCTTTGGGTCCTCTCTCGTCCTGCTTTGACCGGGATGTCCCCATTTTTCCACAGCGAGCGAGTATGGCTCTTGGATTCGGTGGGGAAGACGTGGTTTATCTGGAGGACTTTTCCCTTCGGGGGTTCAAAGTCCGTTCTCTGAGGCAAGGCTCCCTCTCTGCCTCCCTGTCCTTCCCATTCGCCTCCCCGGAAGCCAGCTCTCCTCCGGTTTCCTGGATCCCTTGGCCACGGTCCTCTGTTGCAAACACAGGCAGGTGCAAAGAAGATGCGAAAGGCTGCCCGAGCCACGCGAACGGAAAGCTGAAGCCAGGGAGCCAGGAAGGGCTGGCTGCTGAGGGAGGACGTGTCCTGTCAGGAGGCTTTTCAACTCCCTCTGACAGATGCGGCCTGGAGGGGCGGGGCCCGGCCGGGGCCCTGGGGTGGTAGGGGTCGGGTGTGAGGGGGTGGGTGGGGAGGCGGGGGAGGCGGGAAGAGAGGGAGGCCCCCGAGTGAGGGGACACCAAAAGCCTCAGCCATCAAGGACTCCTCATCTTTGCATCCAGCGTTCTCAAACTCAAAACGAACGCAAGCTCATCCACCAGGAGCAACGTAGCAGCGTTTCCAAGCGAGGCAGGACGCCCGAAGGCGAAAGCAGAATGGGATCCCAGTCAGGTGGAGCTTGAAACTCAGACCCACCCACCCCCCCCACCCCCCCACCCCGGGAAGGGGGCTTCTGGAAGGAAAAGCGAGACAAACTGACAGGGACAAACTTAGGTCGGGAAAGGAGTGTTTGATTGTGAATGAGCCTCTCAAGGACAAGCGAGCGGGTACCAGGTTTTAGAAGATGACCTGCAGCGGCACAGACGCCAGCAAAGGCAGAAGCCATCCCGTCTTGGGTGAGGTGCCCGAGACGCGCCTCTCTAACCCAGTCCGCCCTGTCCTTGGAGAAGCGGGCGGTGTCTGGAAAAGCCTGACCAGGTGTCTTTCCTCGGTGGGCGGGGGGCTGGTCGCTTTGGGACCCGTTTGGGCCTCCCGGCACCGCCGTGGAATCCGTTCCACCTGACAGGACGACTCTACCCGGCGGCTGGGGCGGCGGGGGCGGGGCGCCGAGGGAAGGGCTGGGGGTGTCACCGGAGCGGGAGCCGAGCGGGTGGGAAGAGGGCCGAGGCCAGAGGGAGCCGGCGGGCGGCGTGTGCGGCGTCGGGGGTCCCGGTCCCGGTCCCGGTCCCGGTCCCGCCGGGCTGGCCCCGATTGGCCCTGGGTTCGGGTGGGGCCCGCGAGCTGGAAGGGTTGGGCTGTGGCGGGGAGGGGTTGGGCCCTGCCCATAGGGCGGCGCCGGCGGGGCCCGCGGTGCGGAGGGTGGCGGGGGGGGGTGGGGGAGGGCTGGCTGGAGGGGGTGGGGGGCGTCCGCGGAGGACGGAGGGCCGGAGGCGGCAAAAGGCGAGGGAGGCAAAAAGCCTACAGCACCCGGTATTCCCAGGCGGTCTCCCCATCCAAGTACTAACCAGGCCCGTACCCTGCTTAGCTTCCGAGATCAGACGAGATCGGGCGCGTTCAGGGTGGTATGGCCGTAGACGCTGGCGCCTGCCGCCGGCGCCCCTAAGAAGCCGCGCCGCGTCGCCCGGCCCGCGGCTCGCGCGCGCGCCCAGGCCTCTGTGACGCGCACCCCGCCGCCGCCGGCGCCCCCTGCGCCCGCGCTCGGCCTGCCGCCTTCCTCCCGCTGCTGCCTCCCGCCGCGGCCGCCTCGGGCGCGGCCAGCGGGCCAGCCAAACCCTGCGCTGCCCCGCCCTGCTGCCCTCCCAGGGCGCGGAGGCCTGGAGCAGCCCGGGGTGCGAGGAGGCGGGGCGGGGCGGGCGGCGGTGGGAAACGAGGGGTGGTGGGGGCGGGGATGGGGGCGGGGCGCCTGGCTGGGCGCTCTCCCCTCGCGGCCCGGGAACACTCCAGGCCGCCCTGGCCGCTCGGATCCGGCGATGGGTCGCAGGAGATGCGGCTGCTGGGAGGTGGGGGGCGCGGGGCACTTGGCCCGAGGCGTCGGGGCGTCGGGCCGCCGGGCCCGTGCTCCTCTGAGTCCCCTCCGGCCCGAGGGGCCTCCCAGCGGGAGCCCTGACCTCTGCGGCGCCGGCCGGGCCCCGACTTGCCCAAACCCAGGCGGAGCCACCGGCGCGACCAGAGGGCGTCAGCGGAAGCCCGCCGCGCTGCCCCTGAGGGCGCGGGGAGGCGGGGCGGCCACCCTTCCCCCCGCCAGCGCCGCCCAGGAGACCGGCACCCCGCCCCCAACCCGCCCCTCGCGGGGACCCTGGACAGCTCCTGCTGGCGCCAGCCCAGAGACCCAGAGACAGAGACAGAGACAGAGACACGGAGAAACAGAGAAACGGCGACACGGAGAGGATCCAAGACACGGACCTAGACAGACACCCACCCTGACCCAGAGAGGCTCTGCCCAAGAGCTCGCTTCCCCCCCAGGAGGGCGGTGGTGCTGGAGCTGGGCCCGGGCCAGGAGGCAGGGGCCCCGGGGCTGGCGATCACCCCTGGGGCCCTAGGCCGCGCAGACAGGCTCTCAGGAGTCCCGGGCTCCCGGCATCGCTGCCCCGCCATCGCCCAGGAACCACAGACAGGCACCGGAGCTCGCTGGCGCGCTCTGTCTGCGCTTGCGTGTGCGTGTGCGTGTGCGTGTGCGTGTTGTGCGAGTGGGTGTGTAGGCGTGTGTGTGTGTGTGTGTGTGTGTGGCGCGCGCGCGCGCCTGTGTGTCTGTGTGCCTGTGTGTGTGCGCGTCCGGGTTTGCGTGTTCCTTTCTCTCCGCTTCTTCACTCTGGCTCTTTTCCTCTTTCTGCCGGGCACCCCCGACCTTACTGAGGTGATAGAAGGAGCAGGCAGAAAAGTCAGGGCCCAGAGAACTTGGCACGAGAAAGCAGCTCCATCTACCAGACATGTAGAAGCCCCTCCCCGACGACCGACCGCAGCGTCCCCGTTCTGCTCAAGTGCCGCTGGGGACGTTGCCCGGGATCTCCCGCCCGCTAGGTCACCGACGAAGGCGCCTCCGTTTTCCCAAGAGCGCGCTCGCGCCCAGGACGGAGGGAGGAGCAGCACGGTGTGACGACGGGGAGGAAGAGTCGCGTCCGAAGGCCCGTCGGTGCCTGCCGACGTCCCGGCTCTCCCTGTCTCGAGACCTCTGGGCTTCAGGGTTCTGTGCCGCAAGGCTTTCCCGCCGCAGCCCCCGGGACCCAGGGCGCGCTGTGTGCGCTGCCCGTCTCCAGCGTTTGGGCCCTGTGGGCCTTCTTGCGTCCCACTGGAAAGGGGACCCTGGGACGGAGAGAAGACGGGCAGGGGGCGGGCTTCGGCAAAGAGAGCGACGGCCATCCACAGACGTCCGACGAGGCCCTCCGGGGCGCCAAGCTCTCCATTTTCCACGGCACGTGTCCTCGTCAGGTTCTGCCACCTCTCGCCGGCATGCGTAGGCACACCGCTGGTCTTGCGGCCCCAGAGGCGAGGAGGCGAACGCCCCGGAGGCCGAGATTGGCACCCGCGTTCTCGGCTGCTGGGTGGCCAGCACCTAGGAGAGTGTCTGGCCGGAAGCAGCCAGGCGATCGATCCCTGGGTGCTGGATGAGCCTCGGCGGCAAGAAGTAGGCTCGTGGGGAAGGACGGCGGCCGAGGCCCGGGCCCCCACCGAGGCCCGCGCTCCGTGCTGAGCGGTCCGCTCCGTGTTTCCCCGCTTGCGTTCTCACCAGCACTCGCCCCCGCAAGGAGGCACGAACTCCAGGACCCCCTCGCACCAGATGAGGAAAGCGCAGCTCAGGGAGGGCACGTCACTCGCGGGAGACGGCGGCCCTTGGGTTTCAGCTCAGGACTTCGGTCTCCCGAGCCTGCGTTTCGGGGCAAGGCTCCGGTCCCGCGCTCCGGGAAACTGACAGGGACGCAGTCCCGCTTCTCCCCGCAGAAGGTGCTCCTCGGAGATCAGATCCGGGGACCCGTCAGAACCACCCCGGGCACGAGCTGGCAGGGAGCGACGCGCACCGCCCCTGCCCCCCCATCCCGCAGCCCGCGGCCCGCAGCCCGCAGCCCGCAGCCCGCAGCCCGCAGCCCGCAGCCCGAGGAAGCGAGGAGCAGGCGATAGAGGCGCTGGGTTGGCAGGAGGGGACACGGGGCCGGCAGGAGAAGCGAACCGCGAAGAGACTCCCTCCCAGGACGACGATGGCTGAACGGGGAGAGGAGGGAGCTTTGGGTCCTCTCTCGTCCTGCTTTGACCGGGATGTCCCCATTTTTCCACAGCGAGCGAGTATGGCTCTTGGATTCGGTGGGGAAGACGTGGTTTATCTGGAGGACTTTTCCCTTCGGGGGTTCAAAGTCCGTTCTCTGAGGCAAGGCTCCCTCTCTGCCTCCCTGTCCTTCCCATTCGCCTCCCCGGAAGCCAGCTCTCCTCCCGGTTTCCTGGATCCCTTGGCCACGGTCCTCTGTTGCAAACACAGGCAGGTGCAAAGAAGATGCGAAAGGCTGCCCGAGCCACGCGAACGGAAAGCTGAAGCCAGGGAGCCAGGAAGGGCTGGCTGCTGAGGGAGGACGTGTCCTGTCAGGAGGCTTTTCAACTCCCTCTGACAGATGCGGCCTGGAGGGGCGGGGCCCGGCCGGGGCCCTGGGGTGGTAGGGGTCGGGTGTGAGGGGGTGGGTGGGGAGGCGGGGGGAGGCGGGAAGAGAGGGAGGCCCCCGAGTGAGGGGACACCAAAAGCCTCAGCCATCAAGACTCCTCATCTTTGCATCCAGCGTTCTCAAACTCAAAACGAACGCAAGCTCATCCACCAGGAGCAACGTAGCAGCGTTTCCAAGCGAGGCAGGACCGCCCGAAGGCGAAAGCAGAATGGGATCCTAGTCAGGTGGAGCTTGAAACTCAGACCCACCCACCCCCCTACCCCCCCACCACCTCCCCCCCTCCCCGCCACCCCGGGAAGGGGGCTTCTGGAAGGAAAAGCGAGACAAACTGACAGGGACAAACTTAGGTCGGGAAAGGAGTGTTGATTGTGAATGAGCCTCTCAAGGACAAGCGAGCGGGTACCAGGTTTTAGAAGATGACCTGCAGCGGCACAGACGCCAGCAAAGGCAGAAGCCATCCCGTCTTGGGTGAGGTGCCCGAGACGCGCCTCTCTAACCCAGTCCGCCCTGTCCTTGGAGAAGCGGGCGGTGTCTGGAAAAGCCTGACCAGGTGTCTTTCCTCGGTGGGCGGGGCTGGTCGCTTTGGGACCCGTTTGGGCCTCCCGGCACCGCCGTGGAATCCGTTCCACCTGACAGGACGACTCTACCCGGCGGCTGGGGCGGCGGGGGCGGGGCGCCGAGGGAAGGGCTGGGGTGTCACCGGAGCGGGAGCCGAGCGGGTGGGAAGAGGCCGAGGCCAGAGGGAGCCGGCGGGCGGCGTGTGCGGCGTCGGGGTCCCGGTCCCGGTCCCGGTCCCGGTCCCGCCGGGCTGGCCCCGATTGGCCCTGGGTTCGGGTGGGGCCGCGAGCTGGAAGGGTTGGGCTGTGGCGGGGAGGGGTTGGGCCCTGCCCATGGGCGGCGCCGGCGGGCCCGCGGTGCGGAGGGTGGCGGGGGGGGTGGGGGAGGGCTGGCTGGAGGGGTGGGGGGCGTCCGCGGAGGACGGAGGCCGGAGGCGGCAAAAGGCGAGGGAGGCAAAAGCCTACAGCACCCGGTATTCCCAGGCGGTCTCCCATCCAAGTACTAACCAGGCCCGACCCTGCTTAGCTTCCGAGATCAGACGAGATCGGGCGCGTTCAGGGTGGTATGGCCGTAGACGCTGGCGCCTGCCGCCGGCGCCCCTAAGAAGCCGCGCCGCGTCGCCCGGCCCGCGGCTCGCGCGCGCGCCCAGGCCTCTGTGACGCGCACCCGCCGCCGCCGGCGCCCCCTGCGCCCGCGCTCGGCCTGCCGCCTTCCTCCCGCTGCTGCCTCCCGCCGCGGCCGCCTCGGGCGCGGCCAGCGGGCCAGCCAAACCCTGCGCTGCCCCGCCCTGCTGCCCTCCCAGGGCGCGGAGGCCTGGAGCAGCCCGGGGTGCGAGGAGGCGGGGCGGGGCGGGCGGCGGTGGGAAACGAGGGGTGGTGGGGGCGGGGATGGGGGCGGGGCGCCTGGCTGGGCGCTCTCCCCTCGCGGCCCGGGAACACTCCAGGCCGCCCTGGCCGCTCGGATCCGGCGATGGGTCGCAGGAGATGCGGCTGCTGGGAGGTGGGGGGCGCGGGGCACTTGGCCCGAGGCGTCGGGGCGTCGGGCCGCCGGGCCCGTGCTCCTCTGAGTCCCCTCCGGCCCGAGGGGCCTCCCAGCGGGAGCCCTGACCTCTGCGGCGCCGGCCGGGCCCCGACTTGCCCAAACCCAGGCGGAGCCACCGGCGCGACCAGAGGGCGTCAGCGGAAGCCCGCCGCGCTGCCCCTGAGGGCGCGGGGAGGCGGGGCGGCCACCCTTCCCCCCGCCAGCGCCGCCCAGGAGACCGGCACCCCGCCCCCAACCCGCCCCTCGCGGGGACCCTGGACAGCTCCTGCTGGCGCCAGCCCAGAGACCCAGAGACAGAGACAGAGACAGAGACACGGAGAAACAGAGAAACGGCGACACGGAGAGGATCCAAGACACGGACCTAGACAGACACCCACCCTGACCCAGAGAGGCTCTGCCCAAGAGCTCGCTTCCCCCCCAGGAGGGCGGTGGTGCTGGAGCTGGGCCCGGGCCAGGAGGCAGGGGCCCCGGGGCTGGCGATCACCCCTGGGGCCCTAGGCCGCGCAGACAGGCTCTCAGGAGTCCCGGGCTCCCGGCATCGCTGCCCCGCCATCGCCCAGGAACCACAGACAGGCACCGGAGCTCGCTGGCGCGCTCTGTCTGCGCTTGCGTGTGCGTGTGCGTGTGCGTGTGCGTGTTGTGCGAGTGGGTGTGTAGGCGTGTGTGTGTGTGTGTGTGTGTGCGCGCGCGCGCGCGCCTGTGTGTCTGTGTGCCTGTGTGTGTGCGCGTCCGGGTTTGCGTGTTCCTTTCTCTCCGCTTCTTCACTCTGGCTCTTTTCCTCTTTCTGCCGGGCACCCCCGACCTTACTGAGGTGATAGAAGGAGCAGGCAGAAAAGTCAGGGCCCAGAGAACTTGGCACGAGAAAGCAGCTCCATCTACCAGACATGTAGAAGCCCCTCCCCGACGACCGACCGCAGCGTCCCCGTTCTGCTCAAGTGCCGCTGGGGACGTTGCCCGGGATCTCCCGCCCGCTAGGTCACCGACGAAGGCGCCTCCGTTTTCCCAAGAGCGCGCTCGCGCCCAGGACGGAGGGAGGAGCAGCACGGTGTGACGACGGGGAGGAAGAGTCGCGTCCGAAGGCCCGTCGGTGCCTGCCGACGTCCCGGCTCTCCCTGTCTCGAGACCTCTGGGCTTCAGGGTTCTGTGCCGCAAGGCTTTCCCGCCGCAGCCCCCGGGACCCAGGGCGCGCTGTGTGCGCTGCCCGTCTCCAGCGTTTGGGCCCTGTGGGCCTTCTTGCGTCCCACTGGAAAGGGGACCCTGGGACGGAGAGAAGACGGGCAGGGGGCGGGCTTCGGCAAAGAGAGCGACGGCCATCCACAGACGTCCGACGAGGCCCTCCGGGGCGCCAAGCTCTCCATTTTCCACGGCACGTGTCCTCGTCAGGTTCTGCCACCTCTCGCCGGCATGCGTAGGCACACCGCTGGTCTTGCGGCCCCAGAGGCGAGGAGGCGAACGCCCCGGAGGCCGAGATTGGCACCCGCGTTCTCGGCTGCTGGGTGGCCAGCACCTAGGAGAGTGTCTGGCCGGAAGCAGCCAGGCGATCGATCCCTGGGTGCTGGATGAGCCTCGGCGGCAAGAAGTAGGCTCGTGGGGAAGGACGGCGGCCGAGGCCCGGGCCCCCACCGAGGCCGCGCTCCGTGCTGAGCGGTCCGCTCCGTGTTTCCCGCTTGCGTTCTCACCAGCACTCGCCCCCGCAAGGAGGCACGAACTCCAGGACCCCCTCGCACCAGATGAGGAAAGCGCAGCTCAGGGAGGGCACGTCACTCGCGGGAGACGGCGGCCCTTGGGTTTCAGCTCAGGACTTCGGTCTCCCGAGCCTGCGTTTCGGGGCAAGGCTCCGGTCCCGCGCTCCGGGAAACTGACAGGGACGCAGTCCCGCTTCTCCCCGCAGAAGGTGCTCCTCGGAGATCAGATCCGGGGACCCGTCAGAACCACCCCGGGCACGAGCTGGCAGGGAGCGACGCGCACCGCCCCTGCCCCCCCATCCCGCAGCCCGCGGCCCGCAGCCCGCAGCCCGCAGCCCGCAGCCCGCAGCCCGCAGCCCGAGGAAGCGAGGAGCAGGCGATAGAGGCGCTGGGTTGGCAGGAGGGGACACGGGGCCGGCAGGAGAAGCGAACCGCGAAGAGACTCCCTCCCAGGACGACGATGGCTGAACGGGGAGAGGAGGGAGCTTTGGGTCCTCTCTCGTCCTGCTTTGACCGGGATGTCCCCATTTTTCCACAGCGAGCGAGTATGGCTCTTGGATTCGGTGGGGAAGACGTGGTTTATCTGGAGGACTTTTCCCTTCGGGGGTTCAAAGTCCGTTCTCTGAGGCAAGGCTCCCTCTCTGCCTCCCTGTCCTTCCCATTCGCCTCCCCGGAAGCCAGCTCTCCTCCCGGTTTCCTGGATCCCTTGGCCACGGTCCTCTGTTGCAAACACAGGCAGGTGCAAAGAAGATGCGAAAGGCTGCCCGAGCCACGCGAACGGAAAGCTGAAGCCAGGGAGCCAGGAAGGGCTGGCTGCTGAGGGAGGACGTGTCCTGTCAGGAGGCTTTTCAACTCCCTCTGACAGATGCGGCCTGGAGGGGCGGGGCCCGGCCGGGGCCCTGGGGTGGTAGGGGTCGGGTGTGAGGGGGTGGGTGGGGAGGCGGGGGGAGGCGGGAAGAGAGGGAGGCCCCCGAGTGAGGGGACACCAAAAGCCTCAGCCATCAAGACTCCTCATCTTTGCATCCAGCGTTCTCAAACTCAAAACGAACGCAAGCTCATCCACCAGGAGCAACGTAGCAGCGTTTCCAAGCGAGGCAGGACCGCCCGAAGGCGAAAGCAGAATGGGATCCTAGTCAGGTGGAGCTTGAAACTCAGACCCACCCACCCCCCTACCCCCCCACCACCTCCCCCCCTCCCCGCCACCCCGGGAAGGGGGCTTCTGGAAGGAAAAGCGAGACAAACTGACAGGGACAAACTTAGGTCGGGAAAGGAGTGTTGATTGTGAATGAGCCTCTCAAGGACAAGCGAGCGGGTACCAGGTTTTAGAAGATGACCTGCAGCGGCACAGACGCCAGCAAAGGCAGAAGCCATCCCGTCTTGGGTGAGGTGCCCGAGACGCGCCTCTCTAACCCAGTCCGCCCTGTCCTTGGAGAAGCGGGCGGTGTCTGGAAAAGCCTGACCAGGTGTCTTTCCTCGGTGGGCGGGGCTGGTCGCTTTGGGACCCGTTTGGGCCTCCCGGCACCGCCGTGGAATCCGTTCCACCTGACAGGACGACTCTACCCGGCGGCTGGGGCGGCGGGGGCGGGGCGCCGAGGGAAGGGCTGGGGTGTCACCGGAGCGGGAGCCGAGCGGGTGGGAAGAGGCCGAGGCCAGAGGGAGCCGGCGGGCGGCGTGTGCGGCGTCGGGGTCCCGGTCCCGGTCCCGGTCCCGGTCCCGCCGGGCTGGCCCCGATTGGCCCTGGGTTCGGGTGGGGCCGCGAGCTGGAAGGGTTGGGCTGTGGCGGGGAGGGGTTGGGCCCTGCCCATGGGCGGCGCCGGCGGGCCCGCGGTGCGGAGGGTGGCGGGGGGGGTGGGGGAGGGCTGGCTGGAGGGGTGGGGGGCGTCCGCGGAGGACGGAGGCCGGAGGCGGCAAAAGGCGAGGGAGGCAAAAGCCTACAGCACCCGGTATTCCCAGGCGGTCTCCCATCCAAGTACTAACCAGGCCCGACCCTGCTTAGCTTCCGAGATCAGACGAGATCGGGCGCGTTCAGGGTGGTATGGCCGTAGACGCTGGCGCCTGCCGCCGGCGCCCCTAAGAAGCCGCGCCGCGTCGCCCGGCCCGCGGCTCGCGCGCGCGCCCAGGCCTCTGTGACGCGCACCCGCCGCCGCCGGCGCCCCCTGCGCCCGCGCTCGGCCTGCCGCCTTCCTCCCGCTGCTGCCTCCCGCCGCGGCCGCCTCGGGCGCGGCCAGCGGGCCAGCCAAACCCTGCGCTGCCCCGCCCTGCTGCCCTCCCAGGGCGCGGAGGCCTGGAGCAGCCCGGGGTGCGAGGAGGCGGGGCGGGGCGGGCGGCGGTGGGAAACGAGGGGTGGTGGGGGCGGGGATGGGGGCGGGGCGCCTGGCTGGGCGCTCTCCCCTCGCGGCCCGGGAACACTCCAGGCCGCCCTGGCCGCTCGGATCCGGCGATGGGTCGCAGGAGATGCGGCTGCTGGGAGGTGGGGGGCGCGGGGCACTTGGCCCGAGGCGTCGGGGCGTCGGGCCGCCGGGCCCGTGCTCCTCTGAGTCCCCTCCGGCCCGAGGGGCCTCCCAGCGGGAGCCCTGACCTCTGCGGCGCCGGCCGGGCCCCGACTTGCCCAAACCCAGGCGGAGCCACCGGCGCGACCAGAGGGCGTCAGCGGAAGCCCGCCGCGCTGCCCCTGAGGGCGCGGGGAGGCGGGGCGGCCACCCTTCCCCCCGCCAGCGCCGCCCAGGAGACCGGCACCCCGCCCCCAACCCGCCCCTCGCGGGGACCCTGGACAGCTCCTGCTGGCGCCAGCCCAGAGACCCAGAGACAGAGACAGAGACAGAGACACGGAGAAACAGAGAAACGGCGACACGGAGAGGATCCAAGACACGGACCTAGACAGACACCCACCCTGACCCAGAGAGGCTCTGCCCAAGAGCTCGCTTCCCCCCCAGGAGGGCGGTGGTGCTGGAGCTGGGCCCGGGCCAGGAGGCAGGGGCCCCGGGGCTGGCGATCACCCCTGGGGCCCTAGGCCGCGCAGACAGGCTCTCAGGAGTCCCGGGCTCCCGGCATCGCTGCCCCGCCATCGCCCAGGAACCACAGACAGGCACCGGAGCTCGCTGGCGCGCTCTGTCTGCGCTTGCGTGTGCGTGTGCGTGTGCGTGTGCGTGTTGTGCGAGTGGGTGTGTAGGCGTGTGTGTGTGTGTGTGTGTGTGCGCGCGCGCGCGCGCCTGTGTGTCTGTGTGCCTGTGTGTGTGCGCGTCCGGGTTTGCGTGTTCCTTTCTCTCCGCTTCTTCACTCTGGCTCTTTTCCTCTTTCTGCCGGGCACCCCCGACCTTACTGAGGTGATAGAAGGAGCAGGCAGAAAAGTCAGGGCCCAGAGAACTTGGCACGAGAAAGCAGCTCCATCTACCAGACATGTAGAAGCCCCTCCCCGACGACCGACCGCAGCGTCCCCGTTCTGCTCAAGTGCCGCTGGGGACGTTGCCCGGGATCTCCCGCCCGCTAGGTCACCGACGAAGGCGCCTCCGTTTTCCCAAGAGCGCGCTCGCGCCCAGGACGGAGGGAGGAGCAGCACGGTGTGACGACGGGGAGGAAGAGTCGCGTCCGAAGGCCCGTCGGTGCCTGCCGACGTCCCGGCTCTCCCTGTCTCGAGACCTCTGGGCTTCAGGGTTCTGTGCCGCAAGGCTTTCCCGCCGCAGCCCCCGGGACCCAGGGCGCGCTGTGTGCGCTGCCCGTCTCCAGCGTTTGGGCCCTGTGGGCCTTCTTGCGTCCCACTGGAAAGGGGACCCTGGGACGGAGAGAAGACGGGCAGGGGGCGGGCTTCGGCAAAGAGAGCGACGGCCATCCACAGACGTCCGACGAGGCCCTCCGGGGCGCCAAGCTCTCCATTTTCCACGGCACGTGTCCTCGTCAGGTTCTGCCACCTCTCGCCGGCATGCGTAGGCACACCGCTGGTCTTGCGGCCCCAGAGGCGAGGAGGCGAACGCCCCGGAGGCCGAGATTGGCACCCGCGTTCTCGGCTGCTGGGTGGCCAGCACCTAGGAGAGTGTCTGGCCGGAAGCAGCCAGGCGATCGATCCCTGGGTGCTGGATGAGCCTCGGCGGCAAGAAGTAGGCTCGTGGGGAAGGACGGCGGCCGAGGCCCGGGCCCCCACCGAGGCCGCGCTCCGTGCTGAGCGGTCCGCTCCGTGTTTCCCGCTTGCGTTCTCACCAGCACTCGCCCCCGCAAGGAGGCACGAACTCCAGGACCCCCTCGCACCAGATGAGGAAAGCGCAGCTCAGGGAGGGCACGTCACTCGCGGGAGACGGCGGCCCTTGGGTTTCAGCTCAGGACTTCGGTCTCCCGAGCCTGCGTTTCGGGGCAAGGCTCCGGTCCCGCGCTCCGGGAAACTGACAGGGACGCAGTCCCGCTTCTCCCCGCAGAAGGTGCTCCTCGGAGATCAGATCCGGGGACCCGTCAGAACCACCCCGGGCACGAGCTGGCAGGGAGCGACGCGCACCGCCCCTCCCCCCCCATCCCGCAGCCCGCAGCCCGCAGCCCGCAGCCCGCAGCCCGCAGCCCGAGGAAGCGAGGAGCAGGCGATAGAGGCGCTGGGTTGGCAGGAGGGGAAACGGGGCCGGCAGGAGAAGCGAACCGCGGAGAGACTCCCTCCCAGGACGACGATGGCTGAACGGGGAGAGGAGGGAGCTTTGGGTCCTCTCTCGTCCTGCTTTGACCGGGATGTCCCCATTTTTCCACAGCGAGCGAGTATGGCTCTTGGATTCGGTGGGGAAGACGTGGTTTATCTGGAGGACTTTTCCCTTCGGGGGTTCAAAGTCCGTTCTCTGAGGCAAGGCTCCCTCTCTGCCTCCCTGTCCTTCCCATTCACCTCCCCGGAAGCCAGCTCTCCTCCCGGTTTCCTGGATCCCTTGGCCACGGTCCTCTGTTGCAAACACAGGCAGGTGCAAAGAAGATGCGAAAGGCTGCCCGAGCCACGCGAACGGAAAGCTGAAGCCAGGGAGCCAGGAAGGGCTGGCTGCTGAGGGAGGACGTGTCCTGTCAGGAGGCTTTTCAACTCCCTCTGACAGATGCGGCCTGGAGGGGCGGGGCCCGGCCGGGGCCCTGGGGTGGTAGGGGTCGGGTGTGAGGGGGTGGGTGGGGAGGCGGGGGGAGGCGGGAAGAGAGGGAGGCCCCCGAGTGAGGGGACACCAAAAGCCTCAGCCATCAAGACTCCTCATCTTTGCATCCAGCGTTCTCAAACTCAAAACGAACGCAAGCTCATCCACCAGGAGCAACGTAGCAGCGTTTCCAAGCGAGGCAGGACCGCCCGAAGGCGAAAGCAGAATGGGATCCTAGTCAGGTGGAGCTTGAAACTCAGACCCACCCACCCCCCTACCCCCCCACCACCTCCCCCCCTCCCCGCCACCCCGGGAAGGGGGCTTCTGGAAGGAAAAGCGAGACAAACTGACAGGGACAAACTTAGGTCGGGAAAGGAGTGTTGATTGTGAATGAGCCTCTCAAGGACAAGCGAGCGGGTACCAGGTTTTAGAAGATGACCTGCAGCGGCACAGACGCCAGCAAAGGCAGAAGCCATCCCGTCTTGGGTGAGGTGCCCGAGACGCGCCTCTCTAACCCAGTCCGCCCTGTCCTTGGAGAAGCGGGCGGTGTCTGGAAAAGCCTGACCAGGTGTCTTTCCTCGGTGGGCGGGGCTGGTCGCTTTGGGACCCGTTTGGGCCTCCCGGCACCGCCGTGGAATCCGTTCCACCTGACAGGACGACTCTACCCGGCGGCTGGGGCGGCGGGGGCGGGGCGCCGAGGGAAGGGCTGGGGTGTCACCGGAGCGGGAGCCGAGCGGGTGGGAAGAGGCCGAGGCCAGAGGGAGCCGGCGGGCGGCGTGTGCGGCGTCGGGGTCCCGGTCCCGGTCCCGGTCCCGGTCCCGCCGGGCTGGCCCCGATTGGCCCTGGGTTCGGGTGGGGCCGCGAGCTGGAAGGGTTGGGCTGTGGCGGGGAGGGGTTGGGCCCTGCCCATGGGCGGCGCCGGCGGGCCCGCGGTGCGGAGGGTGGCGGGGGGGGTGGGGGAGGGCTGGCTGGAGGGGTGGGGGGCGTCCGCGGAGGACGGAGGCCGGAGGCGGCAAAAGGCGAGGGAGGCAAAAGCCTACAGCACCCGGTATTCCCAGGCGGTCTCCCATCCAAGTACTAACCAGGCCCGACCCTGCTTAGCTTCCGAGATCAGACGAGATCGGGCGCGTTCAGGGTGGTATGGCCGTAGACGCTGGCGCCTGCCGCCGGCGCCCCTAAGAAGCCGCGCCGCGTCGCCCGGCCCGCGGCTCGCGCGCGCGCCCAGGCCTCTGTGACGCGCACCCGCCGCCGCCGGCGCCCCCTGCGCCCGCGCTCGGCCTGCCGCCTTCCTCCCGCTGCTGCCTCCCGCCGCGGCCGCCTCGGGCGCGGCCAGCGGGCCAGCCAAACCCTGCGCTGCCCCGCCCTGCTGCCCTCCCAGGGCGCGGAGGCCTGGAGCAGCCCGGGGTGCGAGGAGGCGGGGCGGGGCGGGCGGCGGTGGGAAACGAGGGGTGGTGGGGGCGGGGATGGGGGCGGGGCGCCTGGCTGGGCGCTCTCCCCTCGCGGCCCGGGAACACTCCAGGCCGCCCTGGCCGCTCGGATCCGGCGATGGGTCGCAGGAGATGCGGCTGCTGGGAGGTGGGGGGCGCGGGGCACTTGGCCCGAGGCGTCGGGGCGTCGGGCCGCCGGGCCCGTGCTCCTCTGAGTCCCCTCCGGCCCGAGGGGCCTCCCAGCGGGAGCCCTGACCTCTGCGGCGCCGGCCGGGCCCCGACTTGCCCAAACCCAGGCGGAGCCACCGGCGCGACCAGAGGGCGTCAGCGGAAGCCCGCCGCGCTGCCCCTGAGGGCGCGGGGAGGCGGGGCGGCCACCCTTCCTCCCGCCAGCGCCGCCCAGGAGACCGGCACCCCGCCCCCAACCCGCCCCTCGCGGGGACCCTGGACAGCTCCTGCTGGCGCCAGCCCAGAGACCCAGAGACAGAGACAGAGACAGAGACACGGAGAAACAGAGAAACGGCGACACGGAGAGGATCCAAGACACGGACCTAGACAGACACCCACCCTGACCCAGAGAGGCTCTGCCCAAGAGCTCGCTTCCCCCCCAGGAGGGCGGTGGTGCTGGAGCTGGGCCCGGGCCAGGAGGCAGGGGCCCCGGGGCTGGCGATCACCCCTGGGGCCCTAGGCCGCGCAGACAGGCTCTCAGGAGTCCCGGGCTCCCGGCATCGCTGCCCCGCCATCGCCCAGGAACCACAGACAGGCACCGGAGCTCGCTGGCGCGCTCTGTCTGCGCTTGCGTGTGCGTGTGCGTGTGCGTGTGCGTGTTGTGCGAGTGGGTGTGTAGGCGTGTGTGTGTGTGTGTGTGTGTGTGCGCGCGCGCGCGCGCCTGTGTGTCTGTGTGCCTGTGTGTGTGCGCGTCCGGGTTTGCGTGTTCCTTTCTCTCCGCTTCTTCACTCTGGCTCTTTTCCTCTTTCTGCCGGGCACCCCCGACCTTACTGAGGTGATAGAAGGAGCAGGCAGAAAAGTCAGGGCCCAGAGAACTTGGCACGAGAAAGCAGCTCCATCTACCAGACATGTAGAAGCCCCTCCCCGACGACCGACCGCAGCGTCCCCGTTCTGCTCAAGTGCCGCTGGGGACGTTGCCCGGGATCTCCCGCCCGCTAGGTCACCGACGAAGGCGCCTCCGTTTTCCCAAGAGCGCGCTCGCGCCCAGGACGGAGGGAGGAGCAGCACGGTGTGACGACGGGGAGGAAGAGTCGCGTCCGAAGGCCCGTCGGTGCCTGCCGACGTCCCGGCTCTCCCTGTCTCGAGACCTCTGGGCTTCAGGGTTCTGTGCCGCAAGGCTTTCCCGCCGCAGCCCCCGGGACCCAGGGCGCGCTGTGTGCGCTGCCCGTCTCCAGCGTTTGGGCCCTGTGGGCCTTCTTGCGTCCCACTGGAAAGGGGACCCTGGGACGGAGAGAAGACGGGCAGGGGGCGGGCTTCGGCAAAGAGAGCGACGGCCATCCACAGACGTCCGACGAGGCCCTCCGGGGCGCCAAGCTCTCCATTTTCCACGGCACGTGTCCTCGTCAGGTTCTGCCACCTCTCGCCGGCATGCGTAGGCACACCGCTGGTCTTGCGGCCCCAGAGGCGAGGAGGCGAACGCCCCGGAGGCCGAGATTGGCACCCGCGTTCTCGGCTGCTGGGTGGCCAGCACCTAGGAGAGTGTCTGGCCGGAAGCAGCCAGGCGATCGATCCCTGGGTGCTGGATGAGCCTCGGCGGCAAGAAGTAGGCTCGTGGGGAAGGACGGCGGCCGAGGCCCGGGCCCCCACCGAGGCCGCGCTCCGTGCTGAGCGGTCCGCTCCGTGTTTCCCGCTTGCGTTCTCACCAGCACTCGCCCCCGCAAGGAGGCACGAACTCCAGGACCCCCTCGCACCAGATGAGGAAAGCGCAGCTCAGGGAGGGCACGTCACTCGCGGGAGACGGCGGCCCTTGGGTTTCAGCTCAGGACTTCGGTCTCCCGAGCCTGCGTTTCGGGGCAAGGCTCCGGTCCCGCGCTCCGGGAAACTGACAGGGACGCAGTCCCGCTTCTCCCCGCAGAAGGTGCTCCTCGGAGATCAGATCCGGGGACCCGTCAGAACCACCCCGGGCACGAGCTGGCAGGGAGCGACGCGCACCGCCCCTCCCCCCCCATCCCGCAGCCCGCAGCCCGCAGCCCGCAGCCCGCAGCCCGCAGCCCGAGGAAGCGAGGAGCAGGCGATAGAGGCGCTGGGTTGGCAGGAGGGGAAACGGGGCCGGCAGGAGAAGCGAACCGCGGAGAGACTCCCTCCCAGGACGACGATGGCTGAACGGGGAGAGGAGGGAGCTTTGGGTCCTCTCTCGTCCTGCTTTGACCGGGATGTCCCCATTTTTCCACAGCGAGCGAGTATGGCTCTTGGATTCGGTGGGGAAGACGTGGTTTATCTGGAGGACTTTTCCCTTCGGGGGTTCAAAGTCCGTTCTCTGAGGCAAGGCTCCCTCTCTGCCTCCCTGTCCTTCCCATTCGCCTCCCCGGAAGCCAGCTCTCCTCCCGGTTTCCTGGATCCCTTGGCCACGGTCCTCTGTTGCAAACACAGGCAGGTGCAAAGAAGATGCGAAAGGCTGCCCGAGCCACGCGAACGGAAAGCTGAAGCCAGGGAGCCAGGAAGGGCTGGCTGCTGAGGGAGGACGTGTCCTGTCAGGAGGCTTTTCAACTCCCTCTGACAGATGCGGCCTGGAGGGGCGGGGCCCGGCCGGGGCCCTGGGGTGGTAGGGGTCGGGTGTGAGGGGGTGGGTGGGGAGGCGGGGGGAGGCGGGAAGAGAGGGAGGCCCCCGAGTGAGGGGACACCAAAAGCCTCAGCCATCAAGACTCCTCATCTTTGCATCCAGCGTTCTCAAACTCAAAACGAACGCAAGCTCATCCACCAGGAGCAACGTAGCAGCGTTTCCAAGCGAGGCAGGACCGCCCGAAGGCGAAAGCAGAATGGGATCCCAGTCAGGTGGAGCTTGAAACTCAGACCCACCCACCCCCCTACCCCCCCACCCCGGGAAGGGGGCTTCTGGAAGGAAAAGCGAGACAAACTGACAGGGACAAACTTAGGTCGGGAAAGGAGTGTTGATTGTGAATGAGCCTCTCAAGGACAAGCGAGCGGGTACCAGGTTTTAGAAGATGACCTGCAGCGGCACAGACGCCAGCAAAGGCAGAAGCCATCCCGTCTTGGGTGAGGTGCCCGAGACGCGCCTCTCTAACCCAGTCCGCCCTGTCCTTGGAGAAGCGGGCGGTGTCTGGAAAAGCCTGACCAGGTGTCTTTCCTCGGTGGGCGGGGCTGGTCGCTTTGGGACCCGTTTGGGCCTCCCGGCACCGCCGTGGAATCCGTTCCACCTGACAGGACGACTCTACCCGGCGGCTGGGGCGGCGGGGGCGGGGCGCCGAGGGAAGGGCTGGGGTGTCACCGGAGCGGGAGCCGAGCGGGTGGGAAGAGGCCGAGGCCAGAGGGAGCCGGCGGGCGGCGTGTGCGGCGTCGGGGTCCCGGTCCCGGTCCCGGTCCCGGTCCCGCCGGGCTGGCCCCGATTGGCCCTGGGTTCGGGTGGGGCCGCGAGCTGGAAGGGTTGGGCTGTGGCGGGGAGGGGTTGGGCCCTGCCCATGGGCGGCGCCGGCGGGCCCGCGGTGCGGAGGGTGGCGGGGGGGGTGGGGGAGGGCTGGCTGGAGGGGTGGGGGGCGTCCGCGGAGGACGGAGGCCGGAGGCGGCAAAAGGCGAGGGAGGCAAAAGCCTACAGCACCCGGTATTCCCAGGCGGTCTCCCATCCAAGTACTAACCAGGCCCGACCCTGCTTAGCTTCCGAGATCAGACGAGATCGGGCGCGTTCAGGGTGGTATGGCCGTAGACGCTGGCGCCTGCCGCCGGCGCCCCTAAGAAGCCGCGCCGCGTCGCCCGGCCCGCGGCTCGCGCGCGCGCCCAGGCCTCTGTGACGCGCACCCGCCGCCGCCGGCGCCCCCTGCGCCCGCGCTCGGCCTGCCGCCTTCCTCCCGCTGCTGCCTCCCGCCGCGGCCGCCTCGGGCGCGGCCAGCGGGCCAGCCAAACCCTGCGCTGCCCCGCCCTGCTGCCCTCCCAGGGCGCGGAGGCCTGGAGCAGCCCGGGGTGCGAGGAGGCGGGGCGGGGCGGGCGGCGGTGGGAAACGAGGGGTGGTGGGGGCGGGGATGGGGGCGGGGCGCCTGGCTGGGCGCTCTCCCCTCGCGGCCCGGGAACACTCCAGGCCGCCCTGGCCGCTCGGATCCGGCGATGGGTCGCAGGAGATGCGGCTGCTGGGAGGTGGGGGGCGCGGGGCACTTGGCCCGAGGCGTCGGGGCGTCGGGCCGCCGGGCCCGTGCTCCTCTGAGTCCCCTCCGGCCCGAGGGGCCTCCCAGCGGGAGCCCTGACCTCTGCGGCGCCGGCCGGGCCCCGACTTGCCCAAACCCAGGCGGAGCCACCGGCGCGACCAGAGGGCGTCAGCGGAAGCCCGCCGCGCTGCCCCTGAGGGCGCGGGGAGGCGGGGCGGCCACCCTTCCCCCCGCCAGCGCCGCCCAGGAGACCGGCACCCCGCCCCCAACCCGCCCCTCGCGGGGACCCTGGACAGCTCCTGCTGGCGCCAGCCCAGAGACCCAGAGACAGAGACAGAGACAGAGACACGGAGAAACAGAGAAACGGCGACACGGAGAGGATCCAAGACACGGACCTAGACAGACACCCACCCTGACCCAGAGAGGCTCTGCCCAAGAGCTCGCTTCCCCCCCAGGAGGGCGGTGGTGCTGGAGCTGGGCCCGGGCCAGGAGGCAGGGGCCCCGGGGCTGGCGATCACCCCTGGGGCCCTAGGCCGCGCAGACAGGCTCTCAGGAGTCCCGGGCTCCCGGCATCGCTGCCCCGCCATCGCCCAGGAACCACAGACAGGCACCGGAGCTCGCTGGCGCGCTCTGTCTGCGCTTGCGTGTGCGTGTGCGTGTGCGTGTGCGTGTTGTGCGAGTGGGTGTGTAGGCGTGTGTGTGTGTGTGTGTGTGTGTGCGCGCGCGCGCGCCTGTGTGTCTGTGTGCCTGTGTGTGTGCGCGTCCGGGTTTGCGTGTTCCTTTCTCTCCGCTTCTTCACTCTGGCTCTTTTCCTCTTTCTGCCGGGCACCCCCGACCTTACTGAGGTGATAGAAGGAGCAGGCAGAAAAGTCAGGGCCCAGAGAACTTGGCACGAGAAAGCAGCTCCATCTACCAGACATGTAGAAGCCCCTCCCCGACGACCGACCGCAGCGTCCCCGTTCTGCTCAAGTGCCGCTGGGGACGTTGCCCGGGATCTCCCGCCCGCTAGGTCACCGACGAAGGCGCCTCCGTTTTCCCAAGAGCGCGCTCGCGCCCAGGACGGAGGGAGGAGCAGCACGGTGTGACGACGGGGAGGAAGAGTCGCGTCCGAAGGCCCGTCGGTGCCTGCCGACGTCCCGGCTCTCCCTGTCTCGAGACCTCTGGGCTTCAGGGTTCTGTGCCGCAAGGCTTTCCCGCCGCAGCCCCCGGGACCCAGGGCGCGCTGTGTGCGCTGCCCGTCTCCAGCGTTTGGGCCCTGTGGGCCTTCTTGCGTCCCACTGGAAAGGGGACCCTGGGACGGAGAGAAGACGGGCAGGGGGCGGGCTTCGGCAAAGAGAGCGACGGCCATCCACAGACGTCCGACGAGGCCCTCCGGGGCGCCAAGCTCTCCATTTTCCACGGCACGTGTCCTCGTCAGGTTCTGCCACCTCTCGCCGGCATGCGTAGGCACACCGCTGGTCTTGCGGCCCCAGAGGCGAGGAGGCGAACGCCCCGGAGGCCGAGATTGGCACCCGCGTTCTCGGCTGCTGGGTGGCCAGCACCTAGGAGAGTGTCTGGCCGGAAGCAGCCAGGCGATCGATCCCTGGGTGCTGGATGAGCCTCGGCGGCAAGAAGTAGGCTCGTGGGGAAGGACGGCGGCCGAGGCCCGGGCCCCCACCGAGGCCGCGCTCCGTGCTGAGCGGTCCGCTCCGTGTTTCCCGCTTGCGTTCTCACCAGCACTCGCCCCCGCAAGGAGGCACGAACTCCAGGACCCCCTCGCACCAGATGAGGAAAGCGCAGCTCAGGGAGGGCACGTCACTCGCGGGAGACGGCGGCCCTTGGGTTTCAGCTCAGGACTTCGGTCTCCCGAGCCTGCGTTTCGGGGCAAGGCTCCGGTCCCGCGCTCCGGGAAACTGACAGGGACGCAGTCCCGCTTCTCCCCGCAGAAGGTGCTCCTCGGAGATCAGATCCGGGGACCCGTCAGAACCACCCCGGGCACGAGCTGGCAGGGAGCGACGCGCACCGCCCCTGCCCCCCCATCCCGCAGCCCGCGGCCCGCAGCCCGCAGCCCGCAGCCCGCAGCCCGCAGCCCGCAGCCCGAGGAAGCGAGGAGCAGGCGATAGAGGCGCTGGGTTGGCAGGAGGGGACACGGGGCCGGCAGGAGAAGCGAACCGCGAAGAGACTCCCTCCCAGGACGACGATGGCTGAACGGGGAGAGGAGGGAGCTTTGGGTCCTCTCTCGTCCTGCTTTGACCGGGATGTCCCCATTTTTCCACAGCGAGCGAGTATGGCTCTTGGATTCGGTGGGGAAGACGTGGTTTATCTGGAGGACTTTTCCCTTCGGGGGTTCAAAGTCCGTTCTCTGAGGCAAGGCTCCCTCTCTGCCTCCCTGTCCTTCCCATTCGCCTCCCCGGAAGCCAGCTCTCCTCCCGGTTTCCTGGATCCCTTGGCCACGGTCCTCTGTTGCAAACACAGGCAGGTGCAAAGAAGATGCGAAAGGCTGCCCGAGCCACGCGAACGGAAAGCTGAAGCCAGGGAGCCAGGAAGGGCTGGCTGCTGAGGGAGGACGTGTCCTGTCAGGAGGCTTTTCAACTCCCTCTGACAGATGCGGCCTGGAGGGGCGGGGCCCGGCCGGGGCCCTGGGGTGGTAGGGGTCGGGTGTGAGGGGGTGGGTGGGGAGGCGGGGGGAGGCGGGAAGAGAGGGAGGCCCCCGAGTGAGGGGACACCAAAAGCCTCAGCCATCAAGACTCCTCATCTTTGCATCCAGCGTTCTCAAACTCAAAACGAACGCAAGCTCATCCACCAGGAGCAACGTAGCAGCGTTTCCAAGCGAGGCAGGACCGCCCGAAGGCGAAAGCAGAATGGGATCCTAGTCAGGTGGAGCTTGAAACTCAGACCCACCCACCCCCCTACCCCCCCACCACCTCCCCCCCTCCCCGCCACCCCGGGAAGGGGGCTTCTGGAAGGAAAAGCGAGACAAACTGACAGGGACAAACTTAGGTCGGGAAAGGAGTGTTGATTGTGAATGAGCCTCTCAAGGACAAGCGAGCGGGTACCAGGTTTTAGAAGATGACCTGCAGCGGCACAGACGCCAGCAAAGGCAGAAGCCATCCCGTCTTGGGTGAGGTGCCCGAGACGCGCCTCTCTAACCCAGTCCGCCCTGTCCTTGGAGAAGCGGGCGGTGTCTGGAAAAGCCTGACCAGGTGTCTTTCCTCGGTGGGCGGGGCTGGTCGCTTTGGGACCCGTTTGGGCCTCCCGGCACCGCCGTGGAATCCGTTCCACCTGACAGGACGACTCTACCCGGCGGCTGGGGCGGCGGGGGCGGGGCGCCGAGGGAAGGGCTGGGGTGTCACCGGAGCGGGAGCCGAGCGGGTGGGAAGAGGCCGAGGCCAGAGGGAGCCGGCGGGCGGCGTGTGCGGCGTCGGGGTCCCGGTCCCGGTCCCGGTCCCGGTCCCGCCGGGCTGGCCCCGATTGGCCCTGGGTTCGGGTGGGGCCGCGAGCTGGAAGGGTTGGGCTGTGGCGGGGAGGGGTTGGGCCCTGCCCATGGGCGGCGCCGGCGGGCCCGCGGTGCGGAGGGTGGCGGGGGGGGTGGGGGAGGGCTGGCTGGAGGGGTGGGGGGCGTCCGCGGAGGACGGAGGCCGGAGGCGGCAAAAGGCGAGGGAGGCAAAAGCCTACAGCACCCGGTATTCCCAGGCGGTCTCCCATCCAAGTACTAACCAGGCCCGACCCTGCTTAGCTTCCGAGATCAGACGAGATCGGGCGCGTTCAGGGTGGTATGGCCGTAGACGCTGGCGCCTGCCGCCGGCGCCCCTAAGAAGCCGCGCCGCGTCGCCCGGCCCGCGGCTCGCGCGCGCGCCCAGGCCTCTGTGACGCGCACCCGCCGCCGCCGGCGCCCCCTGCGCCCGCGCTCGGCCTGCCGCCTTCCTCCCGCTGCTGCCTCCCGCCGCGGCCGCCTCGGGCGCGGCCAGCGGGCCAGCCAAACCCTGCGCTGCCCCGCCCTGCTGCCCTCCCAGGGCGCGGAGGCCTGGAGCAGCCCGGGGTGCGAGGAGGCGGGGCGGGGCGGGCGGCGGTGGGAAACGAGGGGTGGTGGGGGCGGGGATGGGGGCGGGGCGCCTGGCTGGGCGCTCTCCCCTCGCGGCCCGGGAACACTCCAGGCCGCCCTGGCCGCTCGGATCCGGCGATGGGTCGCAGGAGATGCGGCTGCTGGGAGGTGGGGGGCGCGGGGCACTTGGCCCGAGGCGTCGGGGCGTCGGGCCGCCGGGCCCGTGCTCCTCTGAGTCCCCTCCGGCCCGAGGGGCCTCCCAGCGGGAGCCCTGACCTCTGCGGCGCCGGCCGGGCCCCGACTTGCCCAAACCCAGGCGGAGCCACCGGCGCGACCAGAGGGCGTCAGCGGAAGCCCGCCGCGCTGCCCCTGAGGGCGCGGGGAGGCGGGGCGGCCACCCTTCCCCCCGCCAGCGCCGCCCAGGAGACCGGCACCCCGCCCCCAACCCGCCCCTCGCGGGGACCCTGGACAGCTCCTGCTGGCGCCAGCCCAGAGACCCAGAGACAGAGACAGAGACAGAGACACGGAGAAACAGAGAAACGGCGACACGGAGAGGATCCAAGACACGGACCTAGACAGACACCCACCCTGACCCAGAGAGGCTCTGCCCAAGAGCTCGCTTCCCCCCCAGGAGGGCGGTGGTGCTGGAGCTGGGCCCGGGCCAGGAGGCAGGGGCCCCGGGGCTGGCGATCACCCCTGGGGCCCTAGGCCGCGCAGACAGGCTCTCAGGAGTCCCGGGCTCCCGGCATCGCTGCCCCGCCATCGCCCAGGAACCACAGACAGGCACCGGAGCTCGCTGGCGCGCTCTGTCTGCGCTTGCGTGTGCGTGTGCGTGTGCGTGTGCGTGTTGTGCGAGTGGGTGTGTAGGCGTGTGTGTGTGTGTGTGTGTGTGCGCGCGCGCGCGCGCCTGTGTGTCTGTGTGCCTGTGTGTGTGCGCGTCCGGGTTTGCGTGTTCCTTTCTCTCCGCTTCTTCACTCTGGCTCTTTTCCTCTTTCTGCCGGGCACCCCCGACCTTACTGAGGTGATAGAAGGAGCAGGCAGAAAAGTCAGGGCCCAGAGAACTTGGCACGAGAAAGCAGCTCCATCTACCAGACATGTAGAAGCCCCTCCCCGACGACCGACCGCAGCGTCCCCGTTCTGCTCAAGTGCCGCTGGGGACGTTGCCCGGGATCTCCCGCCCGCTAGGTCACCGACGAAGGCGCCTCCGTTTTCCCAAGAGCGCGCTCGCGCCCAGGACGGAGGGAGGAGCAGCACGGTGTGACGACGGGGAGGAAGAGTCGCGTCCGAAGGCCCGTCGGTGCCTGCCGACGTCCCGGCTCTCCCTGTCTCGAGACCTCTGGGCTTCAGGGTTCTGTGCCGCAAGGCTTTCCCGCCGCAGCCCCCGGGACCCAGGGCGCGCTGTGTGCGCTGCCCGTCTCCAGCGTTTGGGCCCTGTGGGCCTTCTTGCGTCCCACTGGAAAGGGGACCCTGGGACGGAGAGAAGACGGGCAGGGGGCGGGCTTCGGCAAAGAGAGCGACGGCCATCCACAGACGTCCGACGAGGCCCTCCGGGGCGCCAAGCTCTCCATTTTCCACGGCACGTGTCCTCGTCAGGTTCTGCCACCTCTCGCCGGCATGCGTAGGCACACCGCTGGTCTTGCGGCCCCAGAGGCGAGGAGGCGAACGCCCCGGAGGCCGAGATTGGCACCCGCGTTCTCGGCTGCTGGGTGGCCAGCACCTAGGAGAGTGTCTGGCCGGAAGCAGCCAGGCGATCGATCCCTGGGTGCTGGATGAGCCTCGGCGGCAAGAAGTAGGCTCGTGGGGAAGGACGGCGGCCGAGGCCCGGGCCCCCACCGAGGCCGCGCTCCGTGCTGAGCGGTCCGCTCCGTGTTTCCCGCTTGCGTTCTCACCAGCACTCGCCCCCGCAAGGAGGCACGAACTCCAGGACCCCCTCGCACCAGATGAGGAAAGCGCAGCTCAGGGAGGGCACGTCACTCGCGGGAGACGGCGGCCCTTGGGTTTCAGCTCAGGACTTCGGTCTCCCGAGCCTGCGTTTCGGGGCAAGGCTCCGGTCCCGCGCTCCGGGAAACTGACAGGGACGCAGTCCCGCTTCTCCCCGCAGAAGGTGCTCCTCGGAGATCAGATCCGGGGACCCGTCAGAACCACCCCGGGCACGAGCTGGCAGGGAGCGACGCGCACCGCCCCTGCCCCCCCATCCCGCAGCCCGCGGCCCGCAGCCCGCAGCCCGCAGCCCGCAGCCCGCAGCCCGCAGCCCGAGGAAGCGAGGAGCAGGCGATAGAGGCGCTGGGTTGGCAGGAGGGGACACGGGGCCGGCAGGAGAAGCGAACCGCGAAGAGACTCCCTCCCAGGACGACGATGGCTGAACGGGGAGAGGAGGGAGCTTTGGGTCCTCTCTCGTCCTGCTTTGACCGGGATGTCCCCATTTTTCCACAGCGAGCGAGTATGGCTCTTGGATTCGGTGGGGAAGACGTGGTTTATCTGGAGGACTTTTCCCTTCGGGGGTTCAAAGTCCGTTCTCTGAGGCAAGGCTCCCTCTCTGCCTCCCTGTCCTTCCCATTCGCCTCCCCGGAAGCCAGCTCTCCTCCCGGTTTCCTGGATCCCTTGGCCACGGTCCTCTGTTGCAAACACAGGCAGGTGCAAAGAAGATGCGAAAGGCTGCCCGAGCCACGCGAACGGAAAGCTGAAGCCAGGGAGCCAGGAAGGGCTGGCTGCTGAGGGAGGACGTGTCCTGTCAGGAGGCTTTTCAACTCCCTCTGACAGATGCGGCCTGGAGGGGCGGGGCCCGGCCGGGGCCCTGGGGTGGTAGGGGTCGGGTGTGAGGGGGTGGGTGGGGAGGCGGGGGGAGGCGGGAAGAGAGGGAGGCCCCCGAGTGAGGGGACACCAAAAGCCTCAGCCATCAAGACTCCTCATCTTTGCATCCAGCGTTCTCAAACTCAAAACGAACGCAAGCTCATCCACCAGGAGCAACGTAGCAGCGTTTCCAAGCGAGGCAGGACCGCCCGAAGGCGAAAGCAGAATGGGATCCTAGTCAGGTGGAGCTTGAAACTCAGACCCACCCACCCCCCTACCCCCCCACCACCTCCCCCCCTCCCCGCCACCCCGGGAAGGGGGCTTCTGGAAGGAAAAGCGAGACAAACTGACAGGGACAAACTTAGGTCGGGAAAGGAGTGTTGATTGTGAATGAGCCTCTCAAGGACAAGCGAGCGGGTACCAGGTTTTAGAAGATGACCTGCAGCGGCACAGACGCCAGCAAAGGCAGAAGCCATCCCGTCTTGGGTGAGGTGCCCGAGACGCGCCTCTCTAACCCAGTCCGCCCTGTCCTTGGAGAAGCGGGCGGTGTCTGGAAAAGCCTGACCAGGTGTCTTTCCTCGGTGGGCGGGGCTGGTCGCTTTGGGACCCGTTTGGGCCTCCCGGCACCGCCGTGGAATCCGTTCCACCTGACAGGACGACTCTACCCGGCGGCTGGGGCGGCGGGGGCGGGGCGCCGAGGGAAGGGCTGGGGTGTCACCGGAGCGGGAGCCGAGCGGGTGGGAAGAGGCCGAGGCCAGAGGGAGCCGGCGGGCGGCGTGTGCGGCGTCGGGGTCCCGGTCCCGGTCCCGGTCCCGGTCCCGCCGGGCTGGCCCCGATTGGCCCTGGGTTCGGGTGGGGCCGCGAGCTGGAAGGGTTGGGCTGTGGCGGGGAGGGGTTGGGCCCTGCCCATGGGCGGCGCCGGCGGGCCCGCGGTGCGGAGGGTGGCGGGGGGGGTGGGGGAGGGCTGGCTGGAGGGGTGGGGGGCGTCCGCGGAGGACGGAGGCCGGAGGCGGCAAAAGGCGAGGGAGGCAAAAGCCTACAGCACCCGGTATTCCCAGGCGGTCTCCCATCCAAGTACTAACCAGGCCCGACCCTGCTTAGCTTCCGAGATCAGACGAGATCGGGCGCGTTCAGGGTGGTATGGCCGTAGACGCTGGCGCCTGCCGCCGGCGCCCCTAAGAAGCCGCGCCGCGTCGCCCGGCCCGCGGCTCGCGCGCGCGCCCAGGCCTCTGTGACGCGCACCCGCCGCCGCCGGCGCCCCCTGCGCCCGCGCTCGGCCTGCCGCCTTCCTCCCGCTGCTGCCTCCCGCCGCGGCCGCCTCGGGCGCGGCCAGCGGGCCAGCCAAACCCTGCGCTGCCCCGCCCTGCTGCCCTCCCAGGGCGCGGAGGCCTGGAGCAGCCCGGGGTGCGAGGAGGCGGGGCGGGGCGGGCGGCGGTGGGAAACGAGGGGTGGTGGGGGCGGGGATGGGGGCGGGGCGCCTGGCTGGGCGCTCTCCCCTCGCGGCCCGGGAACACTCCAGGCCGCCCTGGCCGCTCGGATCCGGCGATGGGTCGCAGGAGATGCGGCTGCTGGGAGGTGGGGGGCGCGGGGCACTTGGCCCGAGGCGTCGGGGCGTCGGGCCGCCGGGCCCGTGCTCCTCTGAGTCCCCTCCGGCCCGAGGGGCCTCCCAGCGGGAGCCCTGACCTCTGCGGCGCCGGCCGGGCCCCGACTTGCCCAAACCCAGGCGGAGCCACCGGCGCGACCAGAGGGCGTCAGCGGAAGCCCGCCGCGCTGCCCCTGAGGGCGCGGGGAGGCGGGGCGGCCACCCTTCCCCCCGCCAGCGCCGCCCAGGAGACCGGCACCCCGCCCCCAACCCGCCCCTCGCGGGGACCCTGGACAGCTCCTGCTGGCGCCAGCCCAGAGACCCAGAGACAGAGACAGAGACAGAGACACGGAGAAACAGAGAAACGGCGACACGGAGAGGATCCAAGACACGGACCTAGACAGACACCCACCCTGACCCAGAGAGGCTCTGCCCAAGAGCTCGCTTCCCCCCCAGGAGGGCGGTGGTGCTGGAGCTGGGCCCGGGCCAGGAGGCAGGGGCCCCGGGGCTGGCGATCACCCCTGGGGCCCTAGGCCGCGCAGACAGGCTCTCAGGAGTCCCGGGCTCCCGGCATCGCTGCCCCGCCATCGCCCAGGAACCACAGACAGGCACCGGAGCTCGCTGGCGCGCTCTGTCTGCGCTTGCGTGTGCGTGTGCGTGTGCGTGTGCGTGTTGTGCGAGTGGGTGTGTAGGCGTGTGTGTGTGTGTGTGTGTGTGCGCGGCGCGCGCGCGCCTGTGTGTCTGTGTGCCTGTGTGTGTGCGCGTCCGGGTTTGCGTGTTCCTTTCTCTCCGCTTCTTCACTCTGGCTCTTTTCCTCTTTCTGCCGGGCACCCCCGACCTTACTGAGGTGATAGAAGGAGCAGGCAGAAAAGTCAGGGCCCAGAGAACTTGGCACGAGAAAGCAGCTCCATCTACCAGACATGTAGAAGCCCCTCCCCGACGACCGACCGCAGCGTCCCCGTTCTGCTCAAGTGCCGCTGGGGACGTTGCCCGGGATCTCCCGCCCGCTAGGTCACCGACGAAGGCGCCTCCGTTTTCCCAAGAGCGCGCTCGCGCCCAGGACGGAGGGAGGAGCAGCACGGTGTGACGACGGGGAGGAAGAGTCGCGTCCGAAGGCCCGTCGGTGCCTGCCGACGTCCCGGCTCTCCCTGTCTCGAGACCTCTGGGCTTCAGGGTTCTGTGCCGCAAGGCTTTCCCGCCGCAGCCCCCGGGACCCAGGGCGCGCTGTGTGCGCTGCCCGTCTCCAGCGTTTGGGCCCTGTGGGCCTTCTTGCGTCCCACTGGAAAGGGGACCCTGGGACGGAGAGAAGACGGGCAGGGGGCGGGCTTCGGCAAAGAGAGCGACGGCCATCCACAGACGTCCGACGAGGCCCTCCGGGGCGCCAAGCTCTCCATTTTCCACGGCACGTGTCCTCGTCAGGTTCTGCCACCTCTCGCCGGCATGCGTAGGCACACCGCTGGTCTTGCGGCCCCAGAGGCGAGGAGGCGAACGCCCCGGAGGCCGAGATTGGCACCCGCGTTCTCGGCTGCTGGGTGGCCAGCACCTAGGAGAGTGTCTGGCCGGAAGCAGCCAGGCGATCGATCCCTGGGTGCTGGATGAGCCTCGGCGGCAAGAAGTAGGCTCGTGGGGAAGGACGGCGGCCGAGGCCCGGGCCCCCACCGAGGCCGCGCTCCGTGCTGAGCGGTCCGCTCCGTGTTTCCCGCTTGCGTTCTCACCAGCACTCGCCCCCGCAAGGAGGCACGAACTCCAGGACCCCCTCGCACCAGATGAGGAAAGCGCAGCTCAGGGAGGGCACGTCACTCGCGGGAGACGGCGGCCCTTGGGTTTCAGCTCAGGACTTCGGTCTCCCGAGCCTGCGTTTCGGGGCAAGGCTCCGGTCCCGCGCTCCGGGAAACTGACAGGGACGCAGTCCCGCTTCTCCCCGCAGAAGGTGCTCCTCGGAGATCAGATCCGGGGACCCGTCAGAACCACCCCGGGCACGAGCTGGCAGGGAGCGACGCGCACCGCCCCTCCCCCCCCATCCCGCAGCCCGCAGCCCGCAGCCCGAGGAAGCGAGGAGCAGGCGATAGAGGCGCTGGGTTGGCAGGAGGGGAAACGGGGCCGGCAGGAGAAGCGAACCGCGGAGAGACTCCCTCCCAGGACGACGATGGCTGAACGGGGAGAGGAGGGAGCTTTGGGTCCTCTCTCGTCCTGCTTTGACCGGGATGTCCCCATTTTTCCACAGCGAGCGAGTATGGCTCTTGGATTCGGTGGGGAAGACGTGGTTTATCTGGAGGACTTTTCCCTTCGGGGGTTCAAAGTCCGTTCTCTGAGGCAAAGGCTCCCTCTCTGCCTCCCTGTCCTTCCCATTCGCCTCCCCGGAAGCCAGCTCTCCTCCCGGTTTCCTGGATCCCTTGGCCACGGTCCTCTGTTGCAAACACAGGCAGGTGCAAAGAAGATGCGAAAGGCTGCCCGAGCCACGCGAACGGAAAGCTGAAGCCAGGGAGCCAGGAAGGGCTGGCTGCTGAGGGAGGACGTGTCCTGTCAGGAGGCTTTTCAACTCCCTCTGACAGATGCGGCCTGGAGGGGCGGGGCCCGGCCGGGGCCCCTGGGGTGGTAGGGGTCGGGTGTGAGGGGGTGGGTGGGGAGGCGGGGGGAGGCGGGAAGAGAGGGAGGCCCCCGAGTGAGGGGACACCAAAAGCCTCAGCCATCAAGACTCCTCATCTTTGCATCCAGCGTTCTCAAACTCAAAACGAACGCAAGCTCATCCACCAGGAGCAACGTAGCAGCGTTTCCAAGCGAGGCAGGACCGCCCGAAGGCGAAAGCAGAATGGGATCCCAGTCAGGTGGAGCTTGAAACTCAGACCCACCCCCCCCCCCCACCCCCCCCCCCCCTCCCCCCCTCCCCCCCACCCCGGGAAGGGGGCTTCTGGAAGGAAAAGCGAGACAAACTGACAGGGACAAACTTAGGTCGGGAAAGGAGTGTTGATTGTGAATGAGCCTCTCAAGGACAAGCGAGCGGGTACCAGGTTTTAGAAGATGACCTGCAGCGGCACAGACGCCAGCAAAGGCAGAAGCCATCCCGTCTTGGGTGAGGTGCCCGAGACGCGCCTCTCTAACCCAGTCCGCCCTGTCCTTGGAGAAGCGGGCGGTGTCTGGAAAAGCCTGACCAGGTGTCTTTCCTCGGTGGGGCGGGGCTGGTCGCTTTGGGACCCGTTTGGGCCTCCCGGCACCGCCGTGGAATCCGTTCCACCTGACAGGACGACTCTACCCGGCGGCTGGGGCGGCGGGGGCGGGGCGCCGAGGGAAGGGCTGGGGTGTCACCGGAGCGGGAGCCGAGCGGGTGGGAAGAGGCCGAGGCCAGAGGGAGCCGGCGGGCGGCGTGTGCGGCGTCGGGGTCCCGGTCCCCGGTCCCGGTCCCGGTCCCGCCGGGCTGGCCCCGATTGGCCCCTGGGTTCGGGTGGGGCCGCGAGCTGGAAGGGTTGGGCTGTGGCGGGGAGGGGTTGGGCCCTGCCCATGGGCGGCGCCGGCGGGGCCCGCGGTGCGGGAGGGTGGCGGGGGGGGTGGGGGAGGGCTGGCTGGAGGGGTGGGGGGCGTCCGCGGAGGACGGAGGCCGGAGGCGGCAAAAGGCGAGGGAGGCAAAAGCCTACAGCACCCGGTATTCCCAGGCGGTCTCCCATCCAAGTACTAACCAGGCCCGACCCTGCTTAGCTTCCGAGATCAGACGGGATCGGGCGCGTTCAGGGTGGTATGGCCGTAGACGCTGGCGCCTGCCGCCGGCGCCCCTAAGAAGCCGCGCCGCGTCGCCCGGGCCCGCGGCTCGCGCGCGCGCCCAGGCCTCTGTGACGCGCACCCGCCGCCGCCGGCGCCCCCTGCGCCCGCGCTCGGCCTGCCGCCTTCCTCCCGCTGCTGCCTCCCGCCGCGGCCGCCTCGGGCGCGGCCAGCGGGCCAGCCAAACCCTGCGCTGCCCCGCCCTGCTGCCCTCCCAGGGCGCGGAGGCCTGGAGCAGCCCGGGGTGCGAGGAGGCGGGGCGGGGCGGGCGGCGGTGGGAAACGAGGGGTGGGGGGGGGGGGGGTGGGGGGGGGGGGCGCCTGGCTGGGCGCTCTCCCCTCGCGGCCCGGGAACACTCCAGGCCGCCCTGGCCGCTCGGATCCGGCGATGGGTCGCAGGAGATGCGGCTGCTGGGAGGTGGGGGGCGCGGGGCACTTGGCCCGAGGCGTCGGGGCGTCGGGCCGCCGGGCCCGTGCTCCTCTGAGTCCCCTCCGGCCCGAGGGGCCTCCCAGCGGGAGCCCTGACCTCTGCGGCGCCGGCCGGGCCCCGACTTGCCCAAACCCAGGCGGAGCCACCGGCGCGACCAGAGGGCGTCAGCGGAAGCCCGCGCGCTGCCCCCTGAGGGCGCGGGGAGGCGGGGCGGCCACCCTTCCTCCCGCCAGCGCCGCCCAGGAGACCGGCACCCCGCCCCCAACCCGCCCCTCGCGGGGACCCTGGACAGCTCCTGCTGGCGCCAGCCCAGAGACCCAGAGACAGAGACAGAGACAGAGACACGGAAGAAACAGAGAAACGGCGACACGGAGAGGATCCAAGACACGGACCTAGACAGACACCCACCCTGACCCAGAGAGGCTCTGCCCAAGAGCTCGCTTCCCCCCCAGGAGGGCGGTGGTGCTGGAGCTGGGCCCGGGCCAGGAGGCAGGGGCCCCGGGGCTGGCGATCACCCCTGGGGCCCTAGGCCGCGCAGACAGGCTCTCAGGAGTCCCGGGCTCCCGGCATCGCTGCCCCGCCATCGCCCAGGAACCACAGACAGGCACCGGAGCTCGCTGGCGCGCTCTGTCTGCGCTTGCGTGTGCGTGTGCGTGTGCGTGTGCGTGTTGTGCGAGTGGGTGTGTAGGCGTGTGTGTGTGTGTGTGTGTGTGCGCGCGCGCTGCGCGCGCCTGTGTGTCTGTGTGCCTGTGTGTCGTGCGCGTCCGGGTTTGCGTGTTCCTTTCTCTCCGCTTCTTCACTCTGGCTCTTTTCCTCTTTCTGCCGGGCACCCCCGACCTTACTGAGGTGATAGAAGGAGCAGGCAGAAAAGTCAGGGCCCAGAGAACTTGGCACGAGAAAGCAGCTCCATCTACCAGACATGTAGAAGCCCCTCCCCGACGACCGAGCCGCAGCGTCCCCGTTCTGCTCAAGTGCCGCTGGGGACGTTGCCCGGGATCTCCCGCCCGCTAGGTCACCGACGAAGGCGCCTCCGTTTTCCCAAGAGCGCGCTCGCGCCCAGGACGGAGGGAGGAGCAGCACGGTGTGACGACGGGGAGGAAGAGTCGCGTCCGAAGGCCCGTCGGTGCCTGCCGACGTCCCGGCTCTCCCTGTCTCGAGACCTCTGGGCTTCAGGGTTCTGTGCCGCAAGGCTTTCCCGCCGCAGCCCCCCGGGACCCAGGGCGCGCTGTGTGCGCTGCCCGTCTCCAGCGTTTGGGCCCTGTGGGCCTTCTTGCGTCCCACTGGAAAGGGGACCCTGGGACGGAGAGAAGACGGGCAGGGGGCGGGCTTCGGCAAAGAGAGCGACGGCCATCCACAGACGTCCGACGAGGCCCTCCGGGGCGCCAAGCTCTCCATTTTCCACGGCACGTGTCCTCGTCAGGTTCTGCCACCTCTCGCCGGCATGCGTAGGCACACCGCTGGTCTTGCGGCCCCAGAGGCGAGGAGGCGAACGCCCCGGAGGCCGAGATTGGCACCCGCGTTCTCGGCTGCTGGGTGGCCAGCACCTAGGAGAGTGTCTGGCCGGAAGCAGCCAGGCGATCGATCCCTGGGTGCTGGATGAGCCTCGGCGGCAAGAAGTAGGCTCGTGGGGAAGGACGGCGGGCCGAGGCCCGGGCCCCCACCGAGGCCGCGCTCCGTGCTGAGCGGTCCGCTCCGTGTTTCCCGCTTGCGTTCTCACCAGCACTCGCCCCCGCAAGGAGGCACGAACTCCAGGACCCCCTCGCACCAGATGAGGAAAGCGCAGCTCAGGGAGGGCACGTCACTCGCGGGAGACGGCGGCCCTTGGGTTTCAGCTCAGGACTTCGGTCTCCCGAGCCTGCGTTTCGGGGCAAGGCTCCGGTCCCGCGCTCCGGGAAACTGACAGGGACGCAGTCCCGCTTCTCCCCGCAGAAGGTGCTCCTCGGAGATCAGATCCGGGGACCCGTCAGAACCACCCCGGGCACGAGCTGGCAGGGAGCGACGCGCACCGCCCCTCCCCCCCCATCCCGCAGCCCGCAGCCCGCAGCCCGAGGGAAGCGAGGAGCAGGCGATAGAGGCGCTGGGTTGGCAGGAGGGGAAACGGGGCCGGCAGGAGAAGCGAACCGCGGAGAGACTCCCTCCCAGGACGACGATGGCTGAACGGGAGAGGAGGGAGCTTTGGGTCCTCTCTCGTCCTGCTTTGACCGGGATGTCCCCATTTTTTCCACAGCGAGCGAGTATGGCTCTTGGATTCGGTGGGGAAGACGTGGTTTATCTGGAGGACTTTTCCCTTCGGGGTTCAAAGTCCGTTCTCTGAGGCAAGGCTCCCTCTCTGCCTCCCTGTCCTTCCCATTCGCCTCCCCGGAAGCCAGCTCTCCTCCGGTTTCCTGGATCCCTTGGCCACGGTCCTCTGTTGCAAACACAGGCAGGTGCAAAGAAGATGCGAAAGGCTGCCCCGAGCCACGCGAACGGAAAGCTGAAGCCAGGGAGCCAGGAAGGGCTGGCTGCTGAGGGAGGACGTTGTCTGTCAGGAGGCTTT